>NW_005061667.1:0-1133 GCF_000277835.1 Geospiza fortis
CCCGGAGAAAATCGACCAAAATTGGAGTTGAAACCACCTGGAGGAACTTTCCATAGAGGGATCTCCAGATTTTGATGGTTTTGGGGGTTTTCAGGAGGGTCTCAGATGGTCCTAAATGGGTTTGGGGTCTCAAAATGGGTCTGGGGTCTCAAAATGGGTCTGGGGGCTTCGTTTCGGGGTGAAAATCCCAAAAATCCCGGAGAAAATTCGACCAAAATTGGAGGTGGAAGCACCTGGAGGAACTTTCCGTAGAGGGATCTACAAGTTCTGGGGGATCTCAAATGACTCTGGAGTCTCAAAATGGGTCTGGGGGCTTCGTTTCGGGGTGAAAATCCCAAAAATCCCGGAGAAAATCGACCAAAATTTGAGGTGGAAACACCTGGAGGAACCTTCAGTAGAGGGATCTACAAGTTCTGGGGGATCTCAAATGAGTCTGGAGTCTCAAAATGGGTCTGGGGTCTCCGAATGGGGCCAGGGTCTCAAAATGGGGCTGGGGGCTTCGTTTTGGGGAGAAAATCCCAAAAATCCCGGAGAAAATTCGACCAAAATTGGAGGTGGAAGCACCTGGAGGAACCTTCAGTAGAAGGACACCCAAATTCGGGATTTTTTGGGGGGATTTGGGCGGTTTTTGTCCCCAGTCCATCCCAGTCCCTCCCAGTCCCTCCCAGTTCAATCTCAACCCCAATATCTCAGCCCCAGTCCATCCCAGTCCATCCCAGTTTGTTCCCAGTGGCTCCCAGTCACTCCCAGTCACTCCCAGTCACTCCCAGTTTGCTCCCAGTCCATCCCAGTCCATCCCAATCCCCAGTATCTCAATCCCAGTCACTCCCAGTCCATCCCAGTTCGCTCCCAGTCACTCCCAGTTCAATCTCAACCCCAATATCTCGGTGCCAGTCCATCCCAGTCACTCCCAGTTTGCTCCCAGTCCATCCCAGTCCGTCCCCGTCCCTCTCAGTTTGGTCCCAGTTCCTTGATTGGGGTTTGGGATTTGGGGTTTCTAGTCTTCCTCAATCCCCAATATCTTGGTCCCAGTCCCTCCCAGTCCATCCCAGTCACTCCCAGTTTGCTCCCAGTCCATCCCAGTCAGTCCCAGTCCATCCCAATCCCCAATATCTCAATCCCAGTCCATCCCA
>NW_005061668.1:0-1133 GCF_000277835.1 Geospiza fortis
ACTCCATCCCAGCCAAAACCAGCACACAAAGAAAAGGAATAACATGGCTGTAGCTCAGAGGCTCCATTATCAGTACACAAATAGATGTCCCCCTCAGAAGCAGGGGACAAGCAAGAAATAGACTGTAAATCTGGCTTCAGTCATGATACCTATGGAGAGCACACCTGGAAATAAAACCAGGGCACTGGGGCTGAGTTGTGATTCTACCAGGCAAGGCAAAGGTGGGAGTCAGACTTACCTCCACCTCCAACACAACCACCATCTTGGCATCACTGCATTAGCAATGAACCTCTAAGTACACAAACAAGTCCTTCTACAGATTTAATGCTGGGAAAGGGCATTGGACATCATGCTTGGCTGTAATGGCATTGTAGTTGGCTCAAAATGTTTTCAGCAGCTGCCATCACCCTGGAACTCCCCTCAACAGAGATGGTCAGTGCTCCATCCCCTTCCAACCCTAAAACTCTGCCTTAGAGGCAGTGTCCTGAGTCTCTGTGCTTCGGGAAGGGAGGCCACAGCCTCAGCTAACCCTCAGTAACACAGCAGGGTGTCTGCCATTTCCTGCTCTCTTCATCAGGATGGCCCCCCACAGGACAGGAGCAGCAGGCTGAGCAAGCAAGCACCCTCAGCTCACGGTGTGTTGTGAGAAGTTTTAAGTATCACAACAGTAAATTGCACCTTCTGCAGATCTGGAGCCCCCTATGCAAACTTGGTTATCTTTACAACCAAAGCTGCAATCTTCCTGAGAATGAAATCAGGTCTGTTAGACCAGGACTATTGTTTTCTAACCTAAACTGCTGTAGGTCACAGGAGGGGAGAGGAGGCAGAGATCCATGATCATCCATTGTCTGAGTGGGCTTGTTAGAAACAGTTTGACAGATTAACCCATGTTGGAGCCAGGCTGAAGCCAAGCCAGGATGAAACTAGAGGGGAGTAGAGTAAGGGGAAGACAGTTGAAGGAGGGGAGGTTGAGCCAGGAATCAAACTGCAGAGGCAGAGCCTGTACCATGCAGTGGGCAGGGACCCCAGGAAGGACCAGGTCAAAATGGCTTTAAACGGAAAGACAGTAGGTTTAGATAATGCATTAGCAAGAAATTCTTCCCCACGAGAGTGGTGAGGCCCTGGCACAGGTT
>NW_005061669.1:0-1133 GCF_000277835.1 Geospiza fortis
AAAAAAAATCTATTGTCAGTATTTTGCAATATTTCCTCCCAAGCTACTCGTGAGAATGCCTTAAACAAAATAAAAAATACCTGAAAAAATGATGACATAACCTCCTCCCAGGTTACTGAATTTCACAGAGATTTAGTCAGACCATGGGCATTTTACTGGCAAAGCTACCAGAAAGCTGAACTGTCAGCCCCACCTAGAGCAAGTGCTAAACTTTTGCTGACACAGTTCATTATCTTGCAAAACAAATTGTCCCAAGTGAACTGTGACATTAATGTGTGTGATTCTCCAGTTGTTCAGGCTATTAAAGTGTAAGATGTATTAGAACTAAGGGTAGAAAATAGCCTTTGCAAAATATTTTTCAGATCATTAGCTGGCAGAATTTTCTACACAATTTCACTCTCTCATTTCTGAGTACAAGTGCCTTCTCCTTATTAAGTGCTTCCCAACCTGCTAAGCATGATGTGTTTTCAGTGGTTGCACTACTCACACAAAGTATATCAGTGACTCCAGCTCTTACTCCACTATTTCACCCAGCTGGAGAGGATCAGGTGAAATTAGGCCTATATTGACAAGCAGCTGCCTTGTTTCACTCACTCTAAAGGAAAAAAGGCCAAATCACTCTTACTCTCTAATCCATGAGTAGCTAAAATGTTAGAATTGAAGAAAGAAGCTGGGAGAAAACCAATAGATTATTGCATATCTGTCCACTGTAAAAATTCTATTATTGTCACTATTGTCAGTAGTGTCACTGAACTTAGTCACACACAGATCAGCAATGAAGCCCTTTTCTGTATGGAAATTGGTCACATTAAGCTTCTCTGCCTTCTGCTCATCTTGGCAATAAGGACCTTCAGCATTTTTGTTCAAACCTTTCTTGTCACCTAGAACCTTTGAGCTGCAACTGCTGCTTGGAAAAAAAGCACTTGGTAAACACACAAGAGCCTTTCAGATTTTTGCTTCCTGGACCACATGACTGTCATTCTTTATCCTGTGGCAGAGGATAGGAGACTTAGTCATGGAGCTGCATTGAGCTCACTGCAGAAAAACCAAAAGAAACAGAAAAATTCAAGCCCACATAAAACAGCAGATGAAAAGCTGTATTTAACTTTTTTCCTTTACCCAGTTTTCCACTG
>NW_005061670.1:0-1133 GCF_000277835.1 Geospiza fortis
TTTTTCAGAAAATATGAATGTGACACATTTTTACTTTCATGAGTCTCCAATAAGTTCCTGTGACTTTCATGTGAGCCAGGTGGGCTCAGAATGAGGGGACAAATTGTTTCTTCTGTCAACTGTGTCATTGCCATTGATATAACTGACACATTTGGGCCTTTTTCATGTTTTTGAATATTCTGTATTTTTGTTGTAAGTATTTTTTTTGTAAGCATTTTAAATACTCCACATTCTTCCACCACAAAAAAATGAATGCTGGTGTATTTTGATCTTATTTACATGGGACAGATCTAGAACAATTCAGCTAACCCCATATTCTCAAATTATTTTACAAAACACCAATTCCTGCATTCCCAACAACTTTCCAACCAACTAAATGGGACATTTTTCCTCATTGTGACTACAGCATTAACCTGAGCGATGATATGCAGTCTGAATTCATTTCACAGATCTACCTGCAGAAACTGGAGCATATATACGATGATCTCTTTCTGTTATATGTGTAAATATTGGCTCAATCACCTCTTTATTTTCTCCAGGTGTAGTTTGCAATATGCAGATGGACACTGATCAGCCTGCTCTCCATGGTCATACTGAAGGTGGAGGTAGAATCATGCTTGGAGAGCTGGGCAGTTACAAAATTGGCGCTTTAAGGTCAGGGTAACTCTTCTTGCAGTGTTTCCAGTGTTTTATAAAAGCCACCCAGTCTTTCACAGTGTTCTGCTCCACTGATGACATAGTCACAATTCAGCATCGTGGGATTTATTTTCCCCCTGCAACAAAAAGGAATGGAGAAATCTGTGGTGAGCCTTTTCGTTAATACTGCAGTAATCTGGTGGGTTAGCAGATGGTTTATGCTGCTTTTGGATGCCCTTTTCACTGCTTACTGTGAGAAGGTCATAGCAGCTGATGTAGGCGCTTCTGTTAAGTTCACTGCCACCAGCTGCAAGGGCATTTGTTTCTTTTGTTTCTTTTCCCTTTTCTTTTTTTTTTGTAAGCAGGTAATTTAGAGTCAGAACTAATGGAATAATAAGTTATTTACAGGTGTTTCATCACTATAACACTTTAATTACCTGATATCCTGGTATTTCTTTTCCATTATTACAGTGCAAAAAAACTAAACTTAAAAAAAA
>NW_005061671.1:0-1132 GCF_000277835.1 Geospiza fortis
AAAAAATCATAATCAAATTTACAATAAGCTGTGCACTGATTTTCTAGGGATCCCAGCTTATTTCATAGGCTTCTAATTTCAGTGTTTAATCACTTTTTGGTTCTAGCCCAATATGCATCAAGTGAGCATGGAATATGTTCCTAAAAGCTCCCCACAAAGTTGCTGGTTTTGTAGTTGATGGAATACTAATTTGCAGGATTTCTTTAATGCTGAAGTGCTAGAGTAGCTCTGCTTGTCAGACAGACAGTCATCTTCCAGACACTTACTAGACTGAAAGCCTTTTTATACTTTATTTGCATTAGCTGAAGTGAATGGGCCATGCCATTCAAAGTTATGTTATGAGTCCTAGGAACATAGGACAAATGTGAAGCCTGAATTTAAAAAACATGGAGTTCTCCTAGTAAATAAGACACTTGCCTAAATTGAGAGGAGATTTCTATGAGTTAATCTAAACACACCCATCTGGAATGCTATGCTGACATCTTGGGCCATCCTAGCTCAAACAGTCATCAGTCAGCCAGGGATGATCCCTCTGAGAGTCCTGTTTGCAGTCAAAATAGAGCCCAAAAACCACAAACAAGAAGCTCCACAGACCTGCCTTGGTCTGCAAGGTGTCCAGCACACCTAAGTGCTAGTGCTGTGAGCCATTTCCTCACAATCTTCCTGGTAGTGGAGGATTAACAGCACATCAAAGGATAAAATCACCAGGGGGTGATTTAAAAAAGATGTGACTGAGTCTGGTGCTCATTAAAATGAGGGACTAATTGCAGTGGTTCAACTCCAGTCAGGAGTGCCTGAGCAGGTGTTGTGTGTGCTTCCCCAGGCAGCTCACGCAATGCACCTGCACAAAAACTACCATCCCAGTCTTGTTCTCTGTGGATTTATTCTGTGAGAAAGATCGCTATTAAGTGTTTGGCATCCTTTAGGGTAGGCTCTTCTGAGAGCCTTTCCAGAAACAGACATCCATTGTTCTACAACAGATTTGTATTGCTCCAAATATGATTTGGACATAGGTTTGCATAAGTGAAAGGCTACTGCATAAGGATAAGCAGTGAGCTGTATCATTAAAGGCCTGTTGGTGTTAACAGGTGAAGGACCTAGACTCTTACCTCAGTTTTGGCATTTTGGCATT
>NW_005061672.1:0-1132 GCF_000277835.1 Geospiza fortis
ACCTGGCCACACGCTGCCTCATCTGCAAGATGGCCTTCCTTTTCCGTCACCTCATGTTCCCAAGCAGCTATCATAAAATTTGATAGGAATAGGTTTGTAAGTTGCTCTGTTTAAATTAAAATGATCTAATTCATCTGTACAAGAAATTGCTCTTTTTAAAATATTCCCTATCTGCTGTCAGCAAGCAACGTTCTCTTCGCAAAATTAGGTTTTTAGTTTCTCAAAGCTCTGAGATCAAAATTTAAAAATATCTATCTCTGCCTTTGTTTTTTTTGTTGCAGGCATGAAAATGGATTTTCTTTTGGCCTTCCTAGCTGGCCCTCTACAGTCTACTGCTACTGGCCCAGCTCACATCTTCTTCCACAATTCTTAAACACCAGGAACATGAAATGTTCCTTTCCACTCACCTCAGCATCTTCAGCACTGCTGAATACACATTTCAGGTGACCTGTAGTGGGAAGGGAAATTGAACCAGATGCTGTGAGAAAACTGCCTGGGCTGCTGAATCCCACAGAAGAAGTCAACCCAAACAGACATGATTTCCCATTTCACTACATCCCTCCAGGAGACACATTTCATTCCCACAGCCAGCAAGAGATCAGGACAATATTCTTGGCTTTACCTAAACTTCAGCCTGTTTAGCCAGTAAATGAATACAAATATGATCAAGAAAATGCAAATTGTTCTTTAACATTCAATGCTCCTCTTCTACGAAAGGCATAAAGCAGCTTCTGAAATCCTCTCCTTCAGGTACTCATTTTTTGTCAATCAGTTGCATGCACTAATTCTCATTAACTTGTAGGAAACAGTTGCCCAGAAAAGCTTCCCAAAATTCTCCTGAATTATGGCAGTTGTAATGTGGAAGAGCACAGCAGCAGCTCCAGTGTTCAGGAGCAGACACTCACTGCTTTGGAGCTGCACTTCCTTTCAAAGGGAATAACTATTTTAGCACTCAGTAAAAGGTCAAGTTAGACAGTCAGATCCTTTTATGAGAAAACTTAGAAAGAAAGAAACTTTCTCTGAATTCTGGGAACAACTGCAGAGTTTTTAGAAGGCCTTCCCTGAAGGTCTGCCAGTCTACATTTTCAAAGGCGTTTTGCTTGTCCCAGCAAAGTGAGGAAATGACAGACTC
>NW_005061673.1:0-1132 GCF_000277835.1 Geospiza fortis
TTCCCTTCCCTTCCCTTTTCACTTCTTTTTTATATGTTATTATTTTATTTTAAATTTTTATTCTTTTTATTTTGTTTTATTTCATATTTTATTTTATTTTATCCAGTTCTCAGCATAACCAGCTCCCGGTTATTCCCTCACCGGGAATTGCGGTTCCCTCACTCCCAGAGGAGTTTTCAGGCCCATCCCAGATCCATGGACACATTCCAAGGGCTAAGGAAGGAGAGGAAACCTTGTGTTTGTATCCGTGAGGGTTTGTGGAGGACGGAGCAGCCCAGACTTCCAAGACACCATTCCAGAGAAATCCACCCCTGGATCTGCTGGAATGGGACAATTGCCGTTGGTTGTATGGCCCAGGCTGTCCATGGAGACCCTGAGAGCGACTGGAATTGGGAAGTTTTCCCAGCAGGGCTATCTCAGGAGGCCTCCGAGTTAATCCCTGTCCTCCAGATGGGATTAAACCTCTGGAAAACCCCGACAGGTCCCTGCTGGCTCTGTCCTGTGGAGCTTGATCCCAAAATCCAGGCTGGGATCCTCCTCCTTGGACATTATTGGAGCTGAGCTGGAAGAAATCACAGAAAATCTTCATTGGAAGGACCTTGAGGATCATCCAGTTGGGAGCAATCCTTCCTTCCCAGGAGAATCCCTTTTTCCCTGGGTGTCCCCACTTGTTTTGTGGCGTTATCCCTGGAAAATTTCTGTATTGGGTTTGGAGATGATCCAAAGCTTTCCTCGGGTGGGGATTTAGGACCAAAGGCCAGGAGAAGACCCTGGGTTAGTCTTTGGCTCTTGGAGATCCTCTGGCTGTAGGAAAATCCCTGGATCCACCAGCTCCACCCCACTGATGGGAATTGTGGACATGGAATATGAACATCCCTCCATCTTTTTTCCCAACGTGGAAATCCACTAATTGGGAATATTGTAAATGAGGGAAATTTGAGGGGGGGGGTCAGGCCCATTCCCAGAAAATCATCAAATATTTATCATTTATTTACTGAGCCTCCAAGGGGCTCTCAGGTTTTCCACCAGGTTCCAGCTTTTCTTGGGAGCTGGGACACGGTGGATATCCAGGTTGTTTGGCTGTGTATTCCCAGATTTTGGGTCCAGTTTGGAGTCTCTGGAGCAGTGACTC
>NW_005061674.1:0-1132 GCF_000277835.1 Geospiza fortis
CTGAGCCCCTTTCCCAGCTCCCTCAGCAGCTTCTCACAAGAGATCCTGAGGCAAGGGGCAGAACTTCCACTGTGTATGAGCATATCTTTTGCGATCCATATAAAACATGTCTCTGACCTGGAATAACCTGGGAAAGTAACCTGGGAAAGGAGGAGAACAAAAAGGAGCAAACAAAGTGCAGAGGTGTCAAAGCAGACTGAGATTGTCCTTGAATTTCAAAGAGTTGGGTTTTTTTCTGGGATAATTTCTGATCCTAATTTGAAGGGCACTGTGACTGTATGAGCACTTGTGGTGTGATAGTAATGACATTCTGGAAACGATGGGGAGGGATTTTGAATGTGGGATTACTGGGCAGTCACTCCTCTTCCTCCAGACTGTTAACACACTTGAGGTTTTAAATTTGTACTTTACCTCCCACGGAAATAAAATTTTAAACAGCAAACACATTTCCAGGCCATCACTACAGAACAAGACTTTTTTTTGTGATTTAAAAAATAATTGCTGAGAAAGCTGAGTGTCTGCTCCTGCCTGACAAAGTACAACAACAGATCCTGAAAGCTGAGATGAATATTTCAGCTAGGATATCTTTGGATTCAGAGGGAACCTGAGCCAGATGAAGGGTTCTTGTTGCAGCCTTTGCTTCATCCCTGTCCCTGGAGTATCTGGAAATGGACACAAACACTTCTCCTTCAGGACTGGATGGCACCTGCAAATTTGCAATGGAAAGCAAACAAAGAAAGCAGGGAGGCAGACAGAGAACAATGCACATGGCTGAGGGGGAGGTTTTATTGTTGATATTGGGGCTGCTGGGTCAGAACAACATCAAAAAATACCTTGTACAGAAAGAGGCTGAAGTAAATGATGGAGGGAGAGCCTGAGCTGTCAGCTGCCACCTCCATGTGTCTGCTGGTATCATTCAAACTCTGTACAGACAAATGCTGAGTAAAAATCATTAATCTCACTTGTCACATGCTCTTTGTGCACCTGCAAAGTTGATGGTGCTGCTGGTGATACCTGAAAACTGATAATCTGCACTTCATGTATCATAGAAACATGGAGTGGCAGAAGGGTTTGGGATGAAAGGAATCTGAAAAATCATTTAATTCCATGGACAGGAAGACCTTCCACTAGA
>NW_005061675.1:0-1132 GCF_000277835.1 Geospiza fortis
CTGCCCTGGTCCTCCTGGCCACACTTGCTGAGACAGGCCAGCATGCCATTGGCCTTCACACCTGGGCCTTCACAGTTCTCCAGGTGTGGCATCAGCTGTGCTGAGTAAAGGGCTTCATTAGGCTTTGGTACTTCTCTAAATAAAGCTGGCTTCACCAGAGGCTGTAAGCAGCAGAGGTGTTCCTGCCCACGGTCCCACCAGACTGGCCCATGAGGGCTCCTGCTGACTGGCAGGAGACAGAAGTGAAGGTAAGCTGCGAAATGTGGTTTTCATATCCACCATGTCAGACAAAATTATTTCCTATGGTCAGAACTAGATATGAAATGCATGTCTACACTAGAACTGGGTTTAAAATATATGTGTAAAAATAATAACTAAGGGCTGAAGAAGTTCTCACTTTAACTGCTAAGGTCTATTTCATTTCTATTGCTAGCTGAAAGGTTTTGTGAGAAAAGGAACTGTTTGTCTCCTTATGAAGAGTTGTAACCCCCACCTAGGAATAAACATGATTTCCTACTTCAGAAGCCAGGATGTTTTATGTATTTGATGTATACTCCTGGTAAATCTGTGGAAACATAGAGGAAGCCAAGTCTGCCCTCCCCTCTAGCTTTGTTCATTTCCACAGAACTACTTAACTGTTTTGAGACCTTGTCTATACGACCCAAAATGAGTGGCCTTTGCAAAGAGTTTCCTCAGCATGAAGTGGTTCTGTAGTGCCCTTTGCTAATAATCACGATGCAAGATAAGGACAATGGAAGTGCCAGAAATTTCCTGTTCTCAGCTCCCCTAAATCAAATAAAGTCAAATCAGTCCCGAAGATCCTTACGCAGGTTTAAGAAAGGGGAAGTCACTTCCCATATCACACACTGCAGACAAAGAATAGGGCACCTTTAAAGCCAAGGAGAACTGAGTGCACAGCTCCATCAACACTTCAGGATATTACTTTGTTCTTTTTATAAAAAAGTGGCATGAAAATCTTGTTCAGTCTTGTCCTTTCAGATAACCAGTCTGAACAAAATGGGTTTCTATTAGTTCTCTTTAAATGATCAAGATTTGAACACTTTCTTATTGCTACATGTCAAAGATATTTTTAAATGTTCCTAAGAAATGTAACCTCGTGGTATTTTTTTTT
>NW_005061676.1:0-1132 GCF_000277835.1 Geospiza fortis
GGACTTGGACTTGATGATCCTTGTGGGCATGTTCCAAATCAGGATACTCTGTGATTCCATGTATGAGATGATGGGCTGATTTAAACCTTCCTGGATGAAGGTGTTGAACCTGTGAGAGATCACAAAAATTTTAGTAGAGAACAGATTTTGCAATCCATTATGGACATTGCTGTGTTTTTATTATTAATGTGTCTTGAAAAATAAGATGTTTTGCTAAGCTTACTAATTCCTTGAAACTCAAATCATTTAAGCTGTCTAACCTTGTTCAGGATAATTATTTCTATCCATTATCCATCATGTTAAAAATGACAGCTCTGGGACAAGGAAGCTTTTCAAGCAAATGTTTTAAGACAGTGTTTTAGGTTGCAGGCACTAGCAAATGTTAATTAAATTAGATAAACAATGACTCAGAGTAGCTGTGCAACACTAGAGAGAAAGATGGGAGGTAATGGGGGAAGGAATTTGGCAGCTCAAAGGTCAAAGCAGCTTTTTTGGAACCAAGAATCTGTCCCTCAAGTAAGTACCTTGTCTGAATTCAACAGGATGGAAGGAACTGGTGTCTTTTTACTTTTACAGTTCCAGACAGCATTTGTGTGGGCTTTCTGAGTGTCGTTCTGCCAGGGCATGTGGTCCACACTACCTGTGCAAGGCATCCTCCAGACCTGTCTGCCAGCCTTGGTGACATGATCATATTGTCCTCCAACAGCAACCTTTCCCCTGGGTTTGGTCAGTCATGAAACTGTGGGTCCAGGCTGAGCGCTGGATTGTCACATTTGGTAGTACTCTAATGCACTGAATCAAGCCCTTGCAAGAGTAAGGCTCAAAAGTGACTTCCAGGTCTGGGAATTTCCTGATCATTCCTGTGACATGGCCATCCTTAATCTGTACAGCAAGACAGCTAAATACTACTAATATTTAATGCATCAATCTTGTGTGACTGTTCTTTCAGTGTACAATAGCATTTTGGAAGTCAAAGCACCAAAAAGAAGATTTTCTCCTGAGGACTTGTTGCACTAAAGATCCCAAATCAAATGCCTGAGTTTGAGCTTACCCTAAGAGAAGGGGCAAGAACTGAGATCCTCATTTTTGCTGAGAAAGAGAGTGACTTGCTGATGTGAGGAGTTTTGGAGAG
>NW_005061677.1:0-1132 GCF_000277835.1 Geospiza fortis
TTTTTTTTTTTTTAATTCTGCAGCTGAGGAGAGTTGTTGACAGCACAAGTCACCTTCTCAGTGTCCCATGCAAGTGCAGAATTAGACAGGAAAGCAATTTTCTGCAGTGCGTCGTGCCAAGCTAAATCAATCTCTTCTAATGTCAACAGCAAACTCAAAGACTTTAAAAAAAAGCAGGTAGAGACCAAGCCAGGCAGAGTGGTTCTTACTTTAGGAGCCAGAAGAAGATTGTTTAGTTTTCCTTTCATTGCTCAGTCCACTCCCTCATTTCTGCACTCGTCTCCTCTTCCTCTGAAGTCAGAGATGTGCTTGTCTGCCAGAGGTTCCAGGAGAATTTCATGTGCAAGGATTTTCAGTGCAACAGCCTGCAAAGCTAACACCTGCTAACCTGAGGCAGATTTGGTACTTTGTTTGAAATAGAGACAAGAGAAAACCTTGAGCAAAGTGAACATGAATCAGAACATATGTTGAACTGCTCCCTGTAAATGATACAGCTAACAAGGCTGCTTATTTTGTTATCAGGAAACTGAAGAAATGAGATACATTCCTCATAAAACTGGAGACATGCTCATCACACCCTGCTCACCTCCCTCAGCATGCAAATCCCTGTTTTCTAAGACTCACACAAGCCTTCCCCTGCTGTAAATACACATGGCAAGAGCAATTAATTCTTTCATTTTGTGCCTCAATCCAACCCCAGGTGCATTTTTTTTCAGGGATGATTCTATGCCTTCCTGCAAGTCCACATTTAAACACCACTGGGTAACCTTGCTGTGGCTCCTTTCAGAGATACAAAAGCACTGTAGCACCTTCATCTTTCCTTATGTTAAGGTCTCACACTTCTCAGTTACCACATGTTCTACGTTCAGATTTGGAAGGATGCTTCCTCTCCTTTACATGCTGTGAGGAACAAAACCAGAGGGGAAGTATGGAAATGTTAAGAGTACAGATACCTAAATTCAGGTGCCAGTAGGATTTTTGTCAGCCAGTTAAATGATTACCACTCACCACGCTGAATCCTTCCCTACTTCATACTTGGCTGCTTTCCCTGAGGCACAAAAGTAGCAAGAAAAAGTAGAACAAGGAACATTGCTATTGTTTTTGTGGGGTGCCCAGATGAAGGAGGGAATGA
>NW_005061678.1:0-1132 GCF_000277835.1 Geospiza fortis
AGTGATGAATAGACTGAAGAGGGTAGCCTATTAATTATTTGCCCTCAATTCCTCACAGTATATATGAATAAGGATGCCAAAAGCAGTTACTAGGCAATTGTTTGAGTAGAAAAGAAGTTCCTTCTCAACAGTATATAAATAAATAATTGAATTTGTTACCACAGGAAGTTGAAAAATAATTGGAGCACATAAGTCAGTTCAAACAGAAATCAGATGCAGGCAGAGATGTACAGTAATAATTCTATACAGCCCCTGGACCTGGAAAGGCCTGAGCTGCAGATGTTGAGAACAGTGAGTGTTAAAGAAGGGTTCAGCTTTTGGAGTAGCATGAACATGATCTCTGTGCGGGATCAGATGAACGGTTTGCAAGACCTGGATGTGCAGCCCTTATGTTCAGTGGTGGAAGCAGCTTCAATTTTTGAAAGAAACTGATTGCGAGAAAGTAAACAAAGGAAAAGTGCCTTTTTGTTCATCATGTGTAATTGGCAATGCTGAAGAAATGGATGGACAGAACAGGCAGAAGAAAGCAATGGGAGAAAAGGCCTTTTTCTTACATTTTTCTAGTTAATACAAACAGTACATGCTAAGAGCACAGCCAGGACTAAGACTCAGGATGATACTGTGCTGGATTCCTCAGCAGCTTCCATGAAGAAGTAAACATATCTCAGCCTGAAGAACGTCTGGCATCTCCCTGCTTTGTCACGTTTTAGATTCTTGCAGATGAGCAATCTTCAGATGTTTTTAAGAGGCTATTTGGGTGGCAGGTTACTGAAAGTGTTTTGAGTTCTTTAAGATGTACCACAGAGAAAGAATTGAATTTCACAGGAGAAAGGACAGTAAGCCAGCACTTTCCAAACTTTGTAGTCTTACACATAGAGGCACATTTGCTTGCACACACACACTAAAGGACATCTCCCATTTTATGACTCAGTGAAGAAAATCCTATTTGTCTTCAATGCCTTTTAATAGAAGACATAGGTGCAAATCAATATAGAAATTTCCAGAAAATCAGAAGCTGAGACTGGTGTGAAGGTTTACACAGCTCTCAATTACAAAGCATAATTGCTGTTCTCCATCTTTTTTCTACTTATTATCACTGAATCCCAGAACAGCCCAGGCTGGAAGGGACCTT
>NW_005061679.1:0-1132 GCF_000277835.1 Geospiza fortis
AACCCAAACTATTCTGTGATTCTTTGAAAATAAAACTCTACATGATCTAAAGCCGTAAGGGAGAGGTGTGGAGATGGACACTTTGTGTCAAAATATGATGTTGGGGATGGGAGTGACGTGCGCTGGGCACGCCACTTCCATAACTGACTTCCTGATGCTTGTCTGTGCCCAGAGTAAATGCAATCTCACAGACATTCAGGCACTGTACCTATTTACTGAGCTACAACAAAGGAGAACCAACAGGAGAGAAAATATAGAAACCTCTCTGTAACAAACAAGGAGCTGAAGTTCCCCTATGGCAAAATAGATTGGAAGGAACATGCACTGAAGGCTGACATATCAAATCACACCACCTCTAGCTTGGGAGTCTGATACTTTTACCTTACTGTAATAATACAAGGGCTGGCTGAGTTCTTGGGCTTAACCTTAGACAACGCTGATGACCAGAAGTCAGTACATGGTAGCCTATCACTTGCTCTCAAAGCAGTCATCTCTGAGCCTCTCTGCTGTGTCTTCTCTTGCCCACTAGCTCATCTGAGCAGTCGCTGGCTGTTCACCTGCCCTTACAGTTATTGTCCAGCCTCAGCTCAATGCCCAGAAAAAACCCTGCTTTGGCACCTCAGTGCTGCTCTCCTCTCTCTGACTCCCACACGGGGCCTCAGCACATCCTTTGATCTACCCAGCTGTGTCTTTCAGGAGGAACTGTAAAGTGGGGAACACACAGGGCTGCCCTGTGGAAAAGAGTACGTATATATCTAATAGCAGCTGACACTCTGCAGGAACCGTGCTAATTTGCTTTCCTAAATATCATGGCTTCTTTGGTGAATGTGACCTGATTTGAAATTATGCTGTCTTGCACTTTGGTGAAGTTGAGGGCCTTGATTTTAGGAGTCACACACTGCTACAGGAATTGGCAAGGTGATTTTGTACCTTCTTATCTAGAGTTGGATAAGATTATATCCATTAGAATTTATTTTCAATAAATCATGTTATAGTCTATGAAGAAAATGTTGCAAAATAAAGCAGGAGCATCTCATGTTTTCATTCCTCTGCTATGTTCAAAGTCTCTCAATGAATCTATTCCTCTGTCTACGTGGACTCACCAGTATCTCATGAGAGACAGCTACTTTTT
>NW_005061680.1:0-1131 GCF_000277835.1 Geospiza fortis
AAAAAAAAAAGTACAGTACAGAATTGTGCTGAATTAAACATTACCCCCTCAGGTATCAGACAAAGAGGGAAGGGAAATCTATAACAGAGGCAAAAGGGAGGCAGGAGTAAGTGGTGATTTGGATTTTACTCTCATTGTCCATATGGAGAAAACACTGATGCAAAAACATAAGAGAGGATGGGGTACTGGTAGAAAACCAAACTCAATCTCAAGAAGAAAGCTCTTCTTCTAGAAGCCCTCAATACAGAAAAAGACATGATCTTACATGTATTTTCCTCCAACATCCAACTGCATAAGGTATATAAAAGTTGCCCAGGTGCAAATTCACTCTATCTGACTTTGAGAATGCTCCTCATTTTACCATGATGAATGCTCACAAATTACTGTTTTATGCCAAATCTCATTTTCTCTGCCATTGTTTTGCCCCTCTTGCACTTTCAATAAAGCCAGGTGTTCACCCTGGATGCTGTTGTGCACACAGACTGCGCACACACGCCCTGAAAAAGAAAATCCACTAGGCAACATAAAAGGGAAGGAAAAGGTGTTTCACCTAAAGGAAGGTCAATAGATGGTAGCAAATTATTTCTTTTCTAATCTGCTACAAAAAGGCCTAATTCCAAACAGATGGGGACCTTCCGATTAAAATCTCTCCTGTGACCCGCAATTTTACATTCATAGTCCTTACACAGGAAGTAGTTAATAATGATAATGTGTGGCTCACCCATTAACACCTCAGTCAGTCATATTAGATTTGGTACTAATCCGATATTTCCTAGAAAATCTATGGAAAATTTACTTTTCCGTGACATAAAATCCAGTTGTAACTTCCATTTATCTCTGAGGAGTTCAACCCAGATGACTGATTCAATCAGAATTGCTCAGATTAGAAAGAGATTTATTTGATGAAAGAATAAAATGAAAAAAATAATTTAACTCTTGTGAGAAAACAAACTGAAGATTTAGATTTATTTTGTGAATCTGTGAGCCCCCAGTGCTGAAAGCTGACCATGCCTGCTAAAGGGCTGGCTGTCATAGGAGGACTAATATTGCATGTTCATCTGTACTGGCTGCTAAGGATAAAACACAATTAACTGAGAGCAACTGGGAATACAGGTTCCTGGAAAAAAACCC
>NW_005061681.1:0-1131 GCF_000277835.1 Geospiza fortis
GAAGGAAGGAAGGAAAATAATTAGGTGATTCTTCTTTATTTTAGATCTTGAATTGCACTTACAGAGATGTCAGCAGTTATCTGTTACAGGTAGGTAACATTTTGAACGTAAGGTGAATTTTGCTGAAGAACAAAAGTAGTTTTGAAGCATTATCTTAAAGGTTATTATAGGAATAGCTATTCTAAGAGTATAAATTCCAAGAGCATAAATTGCATGTATGTTGTACTGGATTTATTTGTTTTTAAAGGAATAGAGCATATTTGTATATTCTACTTTCATTTAGTTTTTGTACCTGTTGTGTTTCTGTACCCTGAAGTACACCATGCTCCCAGAACCAGATGTGGTTTATTCTACTGACTGTAATAACAAATTCTATTGATAAAACTGAGCCTGCAGTGGGAAGGAAAGAAAAGTTAGAAATTAGGAGAAGTGCATATCTGCGATTGCCATTTCTGGTGTTACAGATATTATGGTGATTAATAGTATGTGTGATGCTTTTTCATCTCTCTGTGTATTGCTTTGCAGTATTAACAGATCATCAGGATTTGAGTAACACAGAACTGAAAACCATAACAAACAGCGCAGCTCCTCAACAGTATCGCATTAGAGCAAAGCTGAGAACTTACAAACCCCAAAAGCTCCATCAGTCTGTCAAACTTCATTGCTCCAAATGCAACTCTTTGTAAGTGTTTTGCACAGTATAAGTAACTAGGAATTGCTCTGTATGTTTTGGGATGCCTAGATTTTCAGTGTGTTTTCAACTTTTGTGTAAGATAAGTTCAATGTAAATTTATATAATTTTGTGCAAAGATTTGAAACTCACTGATAATAAGTAGGAAATTTTTCAGTCACCAGATGAGTTCCATTTACAGAATCCTTTGAATGCTTTCAAAAAATAATTCTTCTTTATTTGCAAATGCAGCAGTACAGTTTTTTCCATACCATAGTTGTATAGAAGTATCTTAAGTGTTTCATTATTACAGTTTTAAAATAGGATATGCAAAGAGGTATAATAGTTTCCAAATGAATTAATGAAATACCTTTGACTAAGGCGTGTCTTCCAGATAAGGCATCTTTTCTGGATCCAAAAATATCAGGAAAATCACACAACTTCAGGCCATTCTCTTGGGT
>NW_005061682.1:0-1131 GCF_000277835.1 Geospiza fortis
ATCAAAGAATTTCATACATATTTATAGATGACATAGCTGTTCAAAAAAATTCTTTCCTTATAGTAAAACTCATTACATTATGAAATGCCAATATATTGGATCAAAAAAGGTACTTTTGGTTAAATAGAAGAGTGGACTATCAGTATGTAATCTGATAGCAAAAGTACCAAATATTACATTCACCTACCAGTCTGTAGAGCTCTGTGATGCTGATCTCTTCAGGATCTACCATAGCATATTCTTTTCTTGGAACTAAGTCAAGTCCCAGTTGTCTGTATGAGAAATGGAATAACAGTAAGAAGCTTCTACTTTCAAAAGAAACAAATTAGCTCTGCATGCGTTTGTTGCTTATTTCAATAAACAATGCCCATGTCAATTGGTACTCTAGAATTAGTTGACTTTGGTTTTATTTTGATGTATTTTGGCTGTAACCACCATTCACATTTGACTCATTTCAATTCTCCACTTTGCAACACTAATACAATGTTTTCCCACAATTTTTAAATCTGTTTCACAGAGTGGTCAATGTGCAATGGACATTGTCCTTCGTACTATTGGGAACACTTCAGTGTGAATGCACTAGCACTGTCAATTTGAATAACAACCACGGAAAGGAAGATCAAAAGAAAATCCATCAAATGCTAAAACATCAGCTTATTCTCAGTTTGGAGTGGATGATATCAAAGACGCTTGCCTGTATCCCCTGAACAAAATAAGGAAATGTGCTTGAATCAACAGGAATACAATTTATTTCCAGCACAGTAGCAAGCAATAATGTTTAAGAATGCATAAGGACAAGAAGACAGTCATGCTGAATTTAGAAAAATTTGAAAGATTATAAAGTTTTTCAAAAATATGCTTTAAAGAGCAGGAACTCTCCATGTGAAAAACCTTCACAATTAATTTCTTTCAGTTACTGCAAAATTCCAAGCAGACAGGTAATCATACACATTTAGTCACAACCCTTTCACTCTCTTAGGTATTTATGCTTTCAGACAGCTGTAGAAACCCTGGAAATTCAGTTAATTCTACGACTGAATATTGCTTCCTTTAGTTAGCATTTATCTGTATAAATATATGCTAAATAAGAGACTTTGAAAACAGCACCTAAATACCAGAGGGTGTTTTAAC
>NW_005061683.1:0-1131 GCF_000277835.1 Geospiza fortis
TTTGTTTTTGTTTTGTTTTGTTTTTCAACCTTGAAGTTGCCAGGTCACAACTTTGGCCTTGGCATCCTCTGCATCAGTTTGCACCCAGAAATCATTGGCTACTGGCCATTTGTCTCCTCAGGATACTTGGAGAAGGAAAAAGGATCACGAGGATCACAATACCATTTCCATTGTAATGAGCAGAAACACAAAAACATAGAATACAGCTGGTGTCAGGGGTGGTGAGCAGATTCCTCAAGTCCTCCTGCGCTTCTTACAGCCAACATCTTTAGAAAACATAAGCTATATTGCTATTAACAAAAGACTCTGGGAAAGTTTGATCCTGGTTCTGCAGTGGCATTGGTTGCCAGTGCATCATCAGAAATATCCAGAAACTGAATGACTGTAGAAAGCTCTTCTTGGCTGCAAAGCTAGGAAGATCCTGAGGCTGGGATGGTTCTAGGAAAGAAATGTGGTCAATTGAGCTGATTCATTACATTTGCCAGGCTTTCCATACCCTTGCATGAATCAGGCCATCCATCCACATGTGAATTCTTTAGCTGATTGCCTTGAAAGATGTATTGGATAGCACTTGTTTATAGTGGTCCAATCTGCAGGATATAGATTTTATCTGGGGTGTAAATATTTGTGGTGCTACCCTGACTCTGCTTTGCCAGATGTGTTTGCTTCCTGCTTGAGCTGCCCCACATGGGAATGTTCTACCTGTTTGCATGATTATAGATTTTGCCTAAAGGAGCATTACGCAAAGAAGTTGTCTCTCCTGAGGGAAGTATATGTGAGCAAAACTTCTACAGCTCGGGGACAAGCTATGCTGAGAGAAATTGTTCTTTGAAAATATGTCTTTGAAGTATATATAGGACCAGAAGGAAAAGAACAAGTAAATGATGTAGATGGGGAACAGAAACAAGAAAAAAAAATATGTTAAGGAAAATGTTCCAAATATATCTATTTTGCACAACCTGAGCAAAATTGAATGTGCTAACATTATTGCAAACAAATTAGGTATCCTGAAAATAGTAGTCTTATACAAAAGCAGGTGTTTATTCTCATGAAAGAAAAATGAACAGAAATGACATTTTTGCCCAGCAAGTCTGTCTGTTGTCTTTGACAAGGTGACAAGGAGAGTTTTTT
>NW_005061684.1:0-1131 GCF_000277835.1 Geospiza fortis
CCAACTCCTTGTGCACCCCCAGCCCCCCTGTTGGTGCTGAGGGGTGAGAACAAAAAGGCCTTGAGGGTCTGTGAACCCTGTTCTGAGGTGACTAAAACATCCCTGAATTATCAACCCTGTATCAGTGCAAATCCAGAACACAGTCACATAGTAGCTAATGTGAAGACAATTAACTCTATTGCAGCCAAAACTATCACATTCCCCACTGCTGATTCCATAAGATTTAGCTGCATCTCAGAAGAGCACTTTTCTTGGGAAGAAATAGAGGAAAGTTATGGACCTCATGCCATTGATGTAAAAGCAGGGCCTGAATATGGTGTGAACAAGTAAAATCTCTTCAGCTCTAGCCCTTGGCATTTCATTGATCTGGTTCCTTACCCATCCTGCCATTCTTATTATTAATCTCTGTATTATTTGGTTTAACTAAAAAGATTTTGTAGTCTACTAAATACTTCAGTGAAGGCCAGAAAGATGATGCTTACTCTAAGTCTTCTCTATAGAAAACCAGTTATCCATAAAATTTACCAGCTCACAGAGCTTGGAACATTGTATTTTTGGTAACTATCATCTTTTCAGTTTCCTTTCATATCTTTGGGTATTCACCCTTCCACATATATATGTTCTCAGAACACGTAACTTTAATAAACTTCAGCCCCAGGTAGAATTTTGTCTTAAAAGCCATACATAGAAATATAAATCTCAGGTGGTTTTATTAAAGTTTTGTATACTGTGCAATGTGGGTTATATTTTGTGCTCCTCAAACACATACCTAGTCAAATACACATCCTGGATGAGTAGAATCTGCTTCTTACTTCTCTTCCTTTTGCTCCTTAGGTTTGGTATTTAAAACTGTCTTAATGTTTTCCTACCTAAAAGGGTGAAAGAAAAGGGTAGGAAAATGCAGCTTTCCAAATCTAATCTGACACAATACTGTTTTACAGTTGTCTTGTAGTTGTTTGATTACTGTCACTACTATTTGATATACAAACGAAGAGCTGTATGTAGTTGCGGGATACAATACTGTGTATTTCACAGACAGTAATCAGGTAACTCACTAAAATGCCTTGTAGAAGATAGGGTTTTAGTTTTGTGTTTTGTTTTTGGGTTTGTTTGTTTTTCTTTTTTTTTCCC
>NW_005061685.1:0-1131 GCF_000277835.1 Geospiza fortis
AAAAAAAAATCTTATGTTTTATGAAAGTTAAATTTTTACCACCATTGCAAAGACAAAGCTTGAAACAAATTTAGGTAATCTCTAACATGAACAGAAATATAAAATAAATGCAGAACTTTTATAGAACTACTTAGAACACAAAAATAAATGCCTAAAAAGAATAACAACTAAAAACAATCCTGAAGGAAAGTATGAATTCACCTATGAATTAGTTTCTGCTGCTAGTAAGGAGAAAAACAACACATGGTCAAACATCTCTGTCTTGCACACTTACTGCTGCAGGTTTTTCTGTAATTGCAGCCTTCAGAATCATCCATCATCCAGCTGTTTCTAAGCTGTTAAACATTTGTAAGGAAGTGCGCAATCAAAGTAAATGGCTTAAAATTTGTGGACTGAGCCCCAAAACCTCCACTTTTTCAGCTTTTTCCAACACTTACATTGAGCAATACAACAAATATCCAGCTCTCTCTTCAGCATGTATCATGAAACTTTCTGGATACTTGCACATAATCCCTTGAGACAAGAAGCACAATCACCTTCAGACGCTCAAAAATCCTTCCAGCTGCAGACTTTTCCTGCTGCAATTTGCTGCAGTTTTATAAGCAGCTGGTCCTCATCATATACATGATTTGGTTCACCAAACCTCGCTCCCTAATCAATCCCCTGGTCATTGCTTCAGTATCCTCTGGGGTTTAAGAAAAAAGACTGGTTTCACTGAGTGATGTGCTCTTAGCTTGGCCCTTTCCATTTATTTTGATGATCTCTCATCATATTGAAGGCTGATTCCTGACAAGTTCTCCATAAAGCTGAAGAGTTTATACAAGACAGGCATATCTTATTTGACTTGTGCTGCAGCTTGACTTCTGCTCATCCTGTCAAACTGTGTCAAAGCGAGGGTTTGCTATTTTGATGTTCCATTCTTTCATTTCTCCTCCTGCTGCTGTCACAGTTTAACCCCCAGCGAGGGGGTCCAACTCAGCCCCACACAGCCACTCCTCCACTGTGAGAAGAGGGAGAGAATCAGAAAAGTGAGAAAAGCCATGGGCTGAGATAAAGCCAGTTTAACAGGTGAAGTAAAAACTGTGCACGAAAGCAAAACCAGACATGGAATTTGTTCCCCACTTCCCATGG
>NW_005061686.1:0-1131 GCF_000277835.1 Geospiza fortis
CTACCTGTAAGTAGTGATGTATTTAATATAAGCCATAACTCTTTTTCTCCAAGCTTTACTAGTTTGGTTGTTTTAGTTTGGTTTGGGTAGCCTAATTTGTTTTGTTTTGATTTAGTGAAGTTATGTGTGAAATGCTTTGGTTCATGATTGAAGTTGCAATCTGTCGATTTTCAAAACTTAGTGCAAGGTTCATTTTTATATAAAAGGAACAATCATATCCAAATAAGATGATAAAGTAATAATGCTGCTGTGTTAAATGCCAGTATTACCTTTGCAGCCTTATTTGGGTACATTAATTCAGTGGTAACCATTTTTTGTCCTTGACTAATACTGTATGTGATGTTTTGCTCATTTTGAAAAGCAAAGAAACTGCCCAAATCCATCTGCCTTTACTCCATGCTGCTCTGGGTGTGAGATTTTTGAGTGTTTTTTCATTTTTAATTCTGTTCTCCCTGTGATTGCTTGATGGCATTAATAGGCTTGGCATCCTTATGGCACCACTAGGGAGAAATGAGGGGTTTGCTCTGTAGGCTCTGTATCCCAAATTCATTTATGTCTCTAAATGTGTGAGGCTTTGAAAGGGCTGTTCATGGGAACAAGAAGAAGAAGACTGATAAGGATGCATGGAAAAATGGAATACAGAAATAAGCTTAGTTCACATTATGATAAGGGTATAATGAATTAGAAGAAAAAGCAATTGGTTGGTAACATTACTGTCCAGAAACAATAAAATGAGAAGTGATTTCTGCCAGATGTTGGAAACAAATTTTGTTGTTGCTTCTAATTGTGTGAATTAAGGAAGATGTGATTTCTTCCATTTAAACTCCTGTTGATGGACTCTAAAATATTAAGGAAAAATTTTGGTACTTGGCTTAAAATAGGAAATCAGATATTACTACACTGGATTGTGCTGTGTCCTCTAATATTTGTTTGCATGTTTCTGCTCACACTGCCAACACAAAAGGAGCTTTAACTAATAGACATGCTGAATTCTGACATTGTAGTTGATAAAAAAGATCTTAAAGAGAGCCTGCTGAGGCTTTGGTTTGTCCCAACATACAACCAAGCAGGATACTGATAACCATTAAATGGGCATATTTTTCTGACTCTAATAGGGGTCTTTAGAAAAAA
>NW_005061687.1:0-1130 GCF_000277835.1 Geospiza fortis
TTTTTTTTTTATTTTTACTTTTGGTCATGATCTTCATAGAAATTTGCATATGAATACAGAAAATACCCCAAATATGTCCTTTAAAATCCCTTATTCTGTGTGAAGTTGTTGAATGAAGAACGGCTGTTTGCATCCTAAATGAGATTGATTGTTTCAAGTGAAAAAAAAGTCTCTGGAAATAGTGTTCAAATGAAAAATGTACACTATTGCCAACATCCCCAGTGCTTGATGTCCTTCCAAAAAGGAGGACTACAGCTGCCTGTTATGGCACTTCATTAAATACTGTGTTCTGATACAAGTCACCTGAGGAATACTTCAGAATTTGTTGTTCTGTTTCCCACTTCATTTATTCAAAGTGTAAGAAACACAGTGGAAATCAGACATGAGCTTGTAGCAAAATTTATGGTAGAATAACATCAGGATTGCATTTTGAAATGGATCCCTGGCATGAACAGTAAAGTTCTGAAAGAGACCTACAGTTATTCACATCTTGCCTGTTTTGTATTTTGTCATATTTCTTCGCTGAACTGAATTCCCACCCAGAAAATCATTTATCAAGATGCTTTTTAAAAGTTGGTTTCGTCTTTCCCACTGGAAATTTCTTTTGAGGGAAATTGTCTCTTCTAGACAGTCATAATTAACTGCTCTTTAATTAGGCATAAGAAGGGAGAGACTTTGTTTATACTCATTTCAGCTAAATCTGAGTGGCTAACATGGCATAGTTTGTGACATTGTTTCTTTTGATTATTCCCTTACGGACTCTGAAATAAATTGTGAGTGCTTTGAAGAGGATATGTTGGATTGATTGAGTATGAGTGAGCTTTATGTTGGTTAGCTGGCTTCTCATATTTTATTAAAGTGCAGCAATTTCCATTCTATTGCTGCATCTCTCAAATACATTTCAGTGCAAGAGTAGCTCACCAACTACTGTTTCATTCTCTAGCATGCCCCTGCCCTTGCACACAGCAGTGCAAGTTGTGAATGGCCAGTCTCACTATCTTGTTTGTAAGATAAAGGCTCTGATAAGCACAGTCTTCAGTCACCAGACAGTCACTAAGAAGAAGCAAAAATTACACAAAGAACAGGATTTAAAAGATAATATTTTAGCAGGTTTTTGTAAAAAAAAAAAA
>NW_005061688.1:0-1130 GCF_000277835.1 Geospiza fortis
ATAGTATAGTGTAGTATAGTATAGTTTCTACTATTCTGATTGTAAATATTTCTACCCTTAAATAGTGATTTCTTGCTAGAAGTGTATGCATCTATTGCAATTTCTCTGTTAAGAGTGGTTTTTTAATTGCACAAGTAAAGTGAAGATTGATGGCAGATCAGTAAGTTTTGTCCAAAATTGTGTGATGATTTGTGCTGTCTGTTCATCAGTGGTCTTGGTGAGGACCCAGTCTGAGGAGAGAAGAGACACATTTGCTTATAGGCACAATTTATATTCTAAATCAGTTCAACAGCAAGTAGTGATTTGGCCACAAGATATAGAGGAAGAAAGTGAGTTGTTAGCATTGTGTATGTTTCTCTGGGTGTATTAAAGAGCTTTGCTGTCAGATTACTCTCTCTCAATGTAATCTACCTAAAATATTTTCCTCACAATTAGGAAGTATTTTGATGAATCTTATTTTGATGAGGAATGAAGTAACAACTAATACAAAGAGAGTGTGTGAAATAATTAATCCATTTGATTCTGTAGGGCACCTGTAAAGGAAGACTCAGACTCGTAAGTCTAAAGAGGAAAGGTAGAAGACAGAAGATAAAGGACAAATCTATTTCTTTGTGTTGGTTGTTCTCAGCTTGTTTATTATGAAAAGGTTACATATAATTCTGGGTTTTATCTTAGATTTTCTGTGATACTTTTGTCCATCTTTAAGCATAACATTGCAGAAGGCAATGTTATACTTGTCTTTGTGATTGAATAAAAGGTATTAAAGCCAGTAAGGAAATGCAGAGCTTCAATTTGACACCATTGAATGTATGAAGCATTGCTGAGTGTCTTAGGTTGCAATTTCAAACCAAGACATTGAGAAAAGTTTGATAAGACATCATTTGCATAGGAGATTATGCAAGGAGAACACAGGAAGGGATAGGCTGCTCCATTTAACTTTGATTCTGGGAAGGTGATGGAACAGCTCATACTTGAAGCCATTTCCAGATCTGTGAGGGACATCAGTAAATACTGTCTGCTTAGACATCAGTGAGGCTGTTGATGCTGTCTTACAAACAGGCAGAGTGCCACTGAGCACAAGCACTTATAAACGCTTAAAAAAATTGTTATTGTTGTTTTGTTTTGTTTGG
>NW_005061689.1:0-1130 GCF_000277835.1 Geospiza fortis
GTCTGCAGTTTGCATCATCCTGTCAGGTGGATCCCATTTTTCCCACATGTGACTGACAGGATGCATTTCAGGGGTGGAATGCAGAGTTTTGGGCTGCTATCTTCCCTTTCACCCTCTGTGTAGGATCACCACGGGCTGAGTATGCAGAGAGTGCTCACCCAGATCATGTTTTTGTGAACACTGACAAGAACAACTTTCTTGAAAGCTATCAAAGGCATCCTCATTATCCTTTATGGGCTGTGTAGAAAATGTCTCCACTATTAGACATTTAACTGGAGTACAGCAGAATGATTTTGCTGGCCCCCTCCAGTTCTTCGGGTAAAAGCTCTGTTCATAATCAGTTTCTGCTTTTTTTAATGACCCTCAAGAGGTCCCTTCTGGTACACTTCAGTTCCCTTTCTAGTGTCCCATTGATTTTACAGACTTTAGGAACTTGCTCTTAACCTTCTGCTTTTTCCCTGGATCGCTGCTGAATGATTAGGCACTGCACAGCCCTTTGTTACCCAGAACACTGAGAGTGATATCTGGAGAATTAAAACACCAGTTACAATAACATTTGCTGGGGAAAGAGACTGTTCTTCTCTCAGGGCTATTGACCCCATTTATGTGCATGATTTTCTAAGAGGACACGAATGACTTCAGACTCAGGGAAAAAATACAGGACGGTCTGCTTGAGCACAAGATTGAAATCCACTCAAGAGCCTTGTACTGTGAATTTCAGCAGCAAAAGTGGAAGTATTTAGTGTTGGGAAGGGTAGGCCAGAGCCTGGAATATGGTGGGCAGTGTGCAAGAATAAAAAGTAGAGATTAAAGAAAAGGATTTTAAAGGATTTTCCAACTAAAGTGTTTCCAGTTATCTGATTTGATTCACATGGAGCCACAGCAGTGCCAAAAATGCATGCTTGTTGGGTTTTTTTGAAGTTGGAGAAGTTTGAGAATTACTTCTTAAGACATGCCAGGTAAATTCAAAGAGAGGGATGCTTGATGCAAGGACATCCTCCTAACCACAGAATAGCAGTGCCACAGGCTGTGATTAAATGTGCTGTTCCTCCCAGAGACTCTGATCCTTCTCAGATGCTCTCATTCCACCCGAATCCTGGTGCAGGAATCATAGAATGGTTTGGGTTGGA
>NW_005061690.1:0-1130 GCF_000277835.1 Geospiza fortis
TCCAGTCTAAAAGACTTGTCCAATCTAAAAGAGAGAGGCTAAAGGGATGCTGGTCTTAGGCAGAACCACAAAGTTATTGATCTCAGTGGGGTGTTTTAGGGTGAGGATCATCTCAGCTTACAGCTCCTGTACCAAAAAGAGTACTTCCCAGGTTCTTCCCAGAAAGTCACAAAACTACTCTAAAATAAGCCATTGTGGCTATGAAAAATGGGTCCCAGAGCATTGCACACAGCAGCCTGAAATTTCAGATGATGAGAAAACCTTCTGTGACTGCACATTTTCCATTCCTGAGTAATGGAAATGTCTAAGTTTAAATTTCAGCTGCCATTTCTATTATCAAAGCTTGCACTGGCAGCAGCCATGCTCCTGAAAGCTGCCAATTTGTGGCACTGTCTTTGAGAGGGTTTTGAAGGAGTGAGCCCATCTGATGGCTCCCAAATCTCCTTTGATTACTGAGATGCAAGTGAGATGCTCTGCCAGCTCAGAGAGCCAGGGGACACGTACCTGTGCCTGTAGCCCACACATCCTACAGTGAAAGGATCCAAAAGGAAAACAGAGCAATGAAAGTCAGCACAGGCACAAGAAATGGGGAGTGAGGCTGAGAAAGAGCTGCCTTGGGCTAAATTAATTTGTCACTGCTGTGTGATATGTGTGTTGCTGCTGGTCACTGCAGCATTTTAGTTTGTGTCTTTATCTAACCCCTTCTCTTTGACCTGTTCATAGTGCTGGGGAAGTCTCTCCCTCTCAGTCCACAAGATTTCTTAATAATTTAATGGTTTTTAGCCTCATAATGAGAAAAAAGAATAACTCTCTTTCAATTCTTTCCCTGTCTTTGACATGTAAAATATGGGTTTTCCCAGCAGGAAAACAGCTCCTAAGAGCTCAGCAGCAACCAGAGTAATGTACAGGCTGCATCTTCTTGAGGTTCTTTTGGTTTCCCATTTTGGCTTCCTAGATGATTAAAATGTGGAAGTTACCATCTTGAGCCTCCACAGAGTGTCTTGTAATTGCTTTATGACCATTTTTCATACATGGCACCACTTTTCAATGCCCTGAAAAAGAAATAAATAGATTATGGGGACAGCAAGGTGATGAGATAATTAAGTGGATACAGTCCAGTCCAACTAATG
>NW_005061691.1:0-1130 GCF_000277835.1 Geospiza fortis
GACAATGGCCAGGGAGATGGTAAGGGAGAGGGAGATTTTTTCAAGATTTCTTCTTTTCTGAATAGGTAGGAGCATGAATGTGCAGGAGTGCCATCATGCACCTGTCTCCATTCAGCAATAGTCTCACTTTCTGCCTGCTGTCAAACTGAGATCAACTCCTTGGCTGCTTGCCTCCATCTTAAGTCTGTCCACATTGTTTCAGGTTTTCAAGGCCATCTCTGAGAAGAAAACAGATGAAAAACTTACCTTAAACTGAAAGGAGACCGGCAGCCTGCTCTGTTGACCTGGGGCTCACACAATTCTCTCTGATGCTTTGGCAGTATACCAGAGTTTATTTTTTTGTGCTTCTGTGAGAGGAGTAGGATAACTAGGTAGTACAAAGTGTGCTTTCATAGTAGCAGGGAGCATGGAATATGTTAAATGGCAGCAGAAACTCAGGGAAACAGAGAAAGCATGCCATATTTTTCGACATTTTGAGACACATCATGGTTTTATCAAATATTCGCAAAAGCAGATGTTTATTTAAGAAGAGAAAAGTTATCAAGATTAATCTATTAAAAACAACTATTTCTGCCTCCTGTTTAGGAAGGTAAATCACAAGGATAGGGAGGAGGCATCACAAAGCTCACTCACATCCCAGTGGGATGTCCACTGTTGAAGATGGAATATGTATGATTTCTTACAAAAACTTTGTTCAATTTCTCTACATTTCTTATTAAATCTTGATCATTCCTTACATTCTCATACTTCAGTTTACATACTAGAATTTCCCAATTGGGATTCTTGTTAGTTGCACATCTATAAGAACTCTACACAGGGCTGAGGTGGAGGGGTTTTTAGTGCAAATACAGAAATGGAGTGTCTGTAGGTGACAGAGTTGTTCTAATGTCTCTGGGGTACTTGTGAATCCTGTGACATTCCCAAAGCTATTTCTGGTTCTTAAAAAATCTGATTATTAGGTTGCACATGCAGTAGGTTTCAAACATGCTCTAGTGAAAAAGGAAAGGTACCAACAAGACACATTGTGCAAGGCTGTCCATGCACCATCAAATAAGTGGATACACGTATGATAGAATCATAAAATCACAGAGTGTTGGAAGGGAACCTTAAAGATCATCTACTTCCAACCC
>NW_005061692.1:0-1130 GCF_000277835.1 Geospiza fortis
GCTACATCAGCCTTTCACCTTACCCACCAGGGATATTGCTGTGTATTCCTCTGTAGGAAAGGGTACACCAAGAGGACAGAAAGGGTTGATGAAGGGGAAAACCAGATTTACTTTCATTCTATTCAAATCAACAACAAAACTCCCTCCCGCTGATTTCAGTAGCCATACATGCTTTTTGACCATCCATCTTGTTGTTGTATATCTAATATGTTAATATGTGTATGAACCAACTTTTAGTCTTATGTTTAATAGATAAGAGCTCTTACAAAATTTTGGTTTGCCTTCCCCCCCCCAGGAAAACAAACATTTGGTACTAGAAGCCATAATTATTGCATACCAATTATTCAGGCTTTTCACCAAATTACATGTGCTTGTTTCCACAGCAAAACACATTTTTACATACCCTTAGTACAACACTAGCCTTGGCCTAACTCTGGGGGATTACAGAGATAAGATACCAACCATGGTTAACATCATCATCTGATAAACTGGAGCATCAGTAGGGTGCAGAACTATAGCCTTGAAGGCAGAGAAAATGGTATTTAGGGCTCTTTGAAAGTCTTGGCTTAGGGATTGCATAGGAATGATAAACAGATTTTTGCAAGGTTTTATGGGGACACCATTGTTAACTTTTGCAAGAGTTATTGAACTGCTTTCTTGTTGCTTGAGAACTGGTACTCATTTGTTTGTCACTATTCAGTCATTGGAGTGAAGCACTTGGTAACAAATTGCAGCATGGGGAAGTACCAAGGCTGTCTATTTCAAGCAACATTTGAATACTGAAAACATAGGTAAAATGAAAGGCGAAGGTTAATGATTTAATAACAAGGTCCCCAGGACCGTGCCTTATGTCTAGAAGGCAGTAATTTGCATTTGTTTCCTGTAGGGTGACTTTACTGAGGAGCTGAAGGCACTTAGCATATGCAGATGCTGAAACTCTTCCATGCATCTATTACTATTTAAAAGGTACAAAGTCTGTGGTGGAGACTTTAGAGATGTCAAAGGAGAAGGAGTGAGGCACTGACAGACAGGAGGGTGCTGGTGTAGACAGGCAGTGACAAAGAGAGGAGATGGCTATGTGCCCTCCAAAAAGCTGGGGGACACCTGGATGGTTAATGAAGGCAACTAGG
>NW_005061693.1:0-1130 GCF_000277835.1 Geospiza fortis
TTTTTGGGTTCATTCATTTTTTGGCATTCCCTCTTTTTGGTTTTGATCTCCAATTTTTTGGGATCTCTCCATTTTTTAGGATCCCCCCCCATTTTTGGGAATTCCTTTTTTTGAGAATCCCTTTATTTCAGGAATTCCTATTTTTGGGAATTCCTTTTTTTGAGAATCCCTTTATTTCAGGAATTCCTTTTTTTGGGAATTCCTTTTTTTGGGAATCCCCTTTCTTTGGGCTCCTTTGTTAGAGATTTTTAAAAAATTATTCCATTTTTTGGGGATCCCTCATTTTTTGAGATCCTCATTTTTGGGATTCCCTCTTTATTTTTATTTATTTTTTTTTAATTCCCAGATTTTTGGGATCCCAATTTTTGGGATCTCCCCATTTTTGGGATCCGCATTTTTTTTTAGGATCTTTTTTTTGAGAATCCCTTTTTTTGGGAATCCCCATTTTTTTGGGGTTTCATTTCTTGGATGATCCCTTTTAATTTGGGATTCCTTTTTTTAGGGGATCCTTTTTTGGGATCCCCCAATTTTTCCCAATTTTTTGAGATCCCCCATTATTTTGGGAAAGGGAATAAATTTAGGATCCCATTTTCTGGGATCTCCTATTTTTTTGGAGATCCTCGTTTTTGAGATTCCCCGATTCTTTGGGATCTTCATTTTTAGGGATTCTTTTTTTTGGGGGAGATCTCAATTTTTTTTGGCAGGAATGAAATTTGGGATCCCCATTTTTTGGGATCCTCGTTTTTGGGGACCCCAAATTTTTGGGGATCCCCAATTTTTGGGATCCCCCCAATTTTCTGCAATCGTCGTTTTTTGGGATCCCTTTTTTTGGGATCCCCATTTCTTAGGATCCCAGTTTTTGGGACCCCCAATTTTTGGAGATCCCCAATTTTTTGGGGACCCCCAATTTTTGGGGATCCCCAATTTTTGGGGTCTCACTCACCACGGGTCCGGGGGGTCCGGCCTGGCCGGGGCTTCCCGGTTTTCCTTGTTCTCCCTAAGAAAACAAAAAGTGGGAAAAACGGGGGAAGGTCCCCAAAATTCAGGGACGTTTTGGGGTGAAATCCTGGGATTTGAGGCTCCCAAATTCCCAAATTTCAGGGTCCCAATCCCAAATTTCGGGTTCCCAA
>NW_005061694.1:0-1130 GCF_000277835.1 Geospiza fortis
AAAAAAAAAGGAAAACAAATCTGTGTCAAAAAAGTTACATGGACCAAACTTCTCAGGAAAGGAACATGCATAGTTCAGCATTAGTACCAAGCAGAAACTGCACACTGAATGAGTGCTACCCATGGCCATGAAAGGATTAAAAAAAAGCTTCAAGTAGAAAAATCATCCAGTCACACTTGAGATATACTGCACTAAAGCCACCTGTGTTTTATGCATATTTCAAGGTCAAAATAAGAGACTCACTGCTGCAAATGCAATCAATCCCTGAAACATCTGTAGACAATCTCTTCTTAAACATCATACCCAAAACAATTAACAAAAACCAAGCCAAACACAAGACATCTCTCACTGCTATTCACATCAGTTTCACACAATTTGATCCATCCAAGCTACTCAGAAAAGCCTTTCTCCTTTCTAATCTGCAAGCAAAGGAAAACACTCCCTCCCTGCCCAAGGTATTGCTGGTGCAGCAACACACGATGAAGGATCTTAAACTCCCTGAGAGTCTCCCACACAGAAAAACATTTCTAAAAAGTGAATACACTCACAAAATGAATAGGGAAATAGGCAAGAAAGTTATCCTCTAGAAAGACAGGGGCATGGAGACAAAAGTAAAAACAAACAAGCAGGTCATTATATGAGGTTAAATCTGCATTTCTTTCAAGGTGGAGACTACACAACTGTGAGAAGCGAAACTCAGTGTGACGGTGTCAATTAAACCATTTTATTCCCTCCCCACCCCATCTGCCCAGTTATAAATGATCACACTTCCAGGGCAGAATGACCTGAAACATCCATTTGCCTAGGGAAGCTAAAACTCCCCAAGAACACATGTTCAGAGCCCTGAGAATATGAGCTGCACCAACTCTATTCCCACCCAAAACAAACATGGAGTAAGCAGTGACAAGGCAGGCCAGTTTGATGACCAGCAGTGTTGCTTTCTACTGCTGAAACTGGGCAGCAAAAAACAATGTTCCTCAGAAAAACAATGGGCCCCTCAATTATTCCTCAAGTAGTAGCAGGTACATGTACCACCATGAGTCTGAATTATTTTTAAGATTTGCAAGATTCAGTTCTACCAGCCACATCAGTTTCAGGTTATTTCCATGGCTAATTTAATCCCCAAAGCC
>NW_005061695.1:0-1130 GCF_000277835.1 Geospiza fortis
CAGAGAGGCACCACAAACCCCTGAGAGCTGGGCATTTATAGAGTGCTGGTGGAAAGGATGGCACACTCACACATTAGTGACCAGTTTACTTCTTATTTTCTTCAGCAAACACTCTGGCACTCTGATTTTTCTTTTTTGTCCCCTCAGATGAGAGAGAGAGGATGCAACCAGTGAGAAAAAGAATCATGGAGCTTGGGCAGGGGGGATGAGGGAGGGATTCCCTGTGCAATTCCCCTTTTTGCACACAGTCCTTGGGTGTGTCTGACAGGCAGGGATGAGAGGGAATCCTCTGCAGCATTTGGATGGCGTTTTCTCTTCTGCAAAGCTTATTCAGCACTAAGCTACCTCTCCCAAAGTTGAATCCGTTTGTTCTTTACCTCAAGTATTCTGTATTGATCTCATCTCCTCCCTCACTGTTCTGCTGTCAGAGTTTGGGAATCAGAAGCATTTAAAATTGATGTGCCATTGAAAGCAGATCTATTCCAGCTGACACAGAGTGGATTCTAACCCTGATTTTGATTCATACCCTAGGCTGTGCTGCTTCCCACAGGTAGTATTGCTTCTTTAATTATCTGTCTCTCAGGACTTTGCTTAATCTATTCTGAAAAATTTCCAACTCTGCTGCTGCTGGGAATTAAGATGCTCTCAGCATTCATGTTTCATGGAAAGACAAGATCTTAATGTAAAAATGATCTGCTTCTCTTTTCTTGAGCAAGTTTTCGGTACTGGAGGGTTCATGCAGGGATATGGTGAACAAACAGTTCATTGTAAGATGTATGGCTCTTGATTCACTCAAAGTTTTCACTTAAATTACAGCTCTATGAAAAGTGGCTTTCTCCTTTATTTGTTTTTTGCTTTCTTTCTCTATCTTCTTCCTTGACCAGATGGAGTAAAATTCAAATATAGGCAACTGTCCATTCATTCTAAGGGGCTTTTAAAGGAAATGACAGATCATGGGAAATTATATTCTTCCTCATCTCCACTCCTTAGAGCAGATTTAGATTGCCTCATTACAAGTCCTATTTTCTTTACTTTCAGAAATTTGCCTTCAAAGCTTTGTTTTCCCATTTATACCTCTAGAGAGTGGAAGTTGCCTTTCTATTTTCTGGGGTTTTTTTGGTATTTTTTTT
>NW_005061696.1:0-1130 GCF_000277835.1 Geospiza fortis
TGAGTGCACTGGTGTTTGGCCAGCACTCAACCCAACCTCACAGTTATGGGTGCATTTTACTTTGTTAAGCTTCTTGAAGTTCCTGATAAGTCATTTCTCAATTCTGTCATGGACTATCGTTGAGGCATCCCTTCCTCTGAGCGCATCATTTAATGCTCACACTGACAGCACTTTTTAATATTATCCACAAATTCCTTGAGGGAGATTTCCTTCACATTATCCTGTATGATACAGACATAAAAAAACCTATAATTATCAGTATCAAAAAGAATTCTAGACACCTTTGAAGATCTTCAATAATTATTGGCCTCCAGGTGGCCTTTGTTCTTCGATTACTACAGCACCCAATTTAAGCCAAACATTGAATTCTCTTACCTTAAAGCCACATGTCCAAACCATACCTCATCAGTTTTGCTATAAAATACCACAAAAGACAATGTCAAAATTCTTGTTAAAGTCATGGTAAGCAACATCACTGTGTGAAAGATACTCAGCTAAACACAAGACCTACAATTGAATTGAACTATTTTGTTCTTAGTTTAATCATATCCAGAACTAACTCAGGAGGAATACTATTAAGGTATGTTCTATATTTTAGTAGCAAAAACAGGTGATCATTTTATTCACCATTTGATAAGAGAAGAACTGAAAAGAAATTGCTTTGGTTAAGCAGAAACATTAATTAGTCCTAGATGACATTAGGCATAATATTGACCTTTTTTTGCAAATTCATTTTTTTGCAAATTCATTTACAATTCTGTAAATCAAAATCATTCAGTTAGAATTGATACATTGAACACATCACAAAATCAACCTCAGAGATTTTTTTCAAATGTCATGATATTGTAAATAAAACTAATTTAAAGAGTAATGCTTTTCTATGAAATTTTGCATTAAATAGTCCTTTAAAGAAATCATAACAGAATCAAAGGATGTATGAAAAATTATTATTAGTGTAGTTTTGTGCTCTTTGCCACAGTAGAAAAGATTTTTATAAGCAAAATATATTCATGTTTACAAAATCACCCTGATTTGTAAGACCTAACTGGAGGTAAAGAGCTCTCTTTGAAATCTTCTGGACTTTTAAAAAGTTCTGAGGAAGGCAGAAGTATTAAACATAAGCGATGTAC
>NW_005061697.1:0-1130 GCF_000277835.1 Geospiza fortis
CATAAAAGGAAGAAGCCTAATTTCTTCTCCCATTCTGTCTCCAATACATTACCTCACTAGCTCGTTTTTAATACTGTTTCCCAATTTTGGACCGGTACTTGGGTTATTTTTCTGATATTTTTTTGTTTTTTCTAGGATGACATCCCCGTTGTCATCTATTTTCAACAATTTGATATATTAAACTTTCTAAAAACACCCCATTTGTTAGCCAATAAAGAGTGTAAAGTTTACCAATTCTGACACACAATAGTTTTTGTTTGGGTTTGCTGACTTGATATTAATTCCAGTGCCTGAGCATCTTTGTTATTATCTCTATAAATGCCTGGAGTCTTAAAATACGATTCAGCATATAATTTGGGGCCAATACAGAGTTAGATTGCTGTGCTACTTCTACTTTTTTTGTTTACTAATGGTTCTTTTACCAGATCTTGTACTATATCCTTAAGATCAAATGAAAAACAAATCCATCTCTCTCCTTTTGGACATTTAATTCATTGTCTATTACTACTTTTTCTTACGTTTCTTGCAATCCAATGTTTTTTTTCTTGTTTTGCCTACAGGTACTTAATTTGGATGGGTTATAACAGCGACAGTTAACATGGGAGTGCGTAATAAAAGACTAACTTTAGTTTCTTTCAATGTAATGCTTTAGGTAGCCTTTGTGACACGACATCCCGGTATACCGAAAGGGAAAAGACAACAAATGAGTGACAGAAAAAGGAATACAGAGGTCTGGTATGGCTTATACCCCCACCTTCCCTGCCTATGGGGTTGCCCAATAAGGACTAAATGCCACTGAACACCAACGTCGGCCCTTTTCCCTGGGAAACAAAACTCACCAGCCTAGGTTCCTGCTGTCAGTTTGCAGAAGGCGCTTGAGATTGCCAAAGCAGCCCGAGTTGGCGGTGGTAGCAGGTTGGGTCTGGGAGGCATCTTGCTCCATGCGAAATTTCAGGAGGCAGCCACTCCCTCCAGGCGACAGACCCCTGAACACGAACGTCAGCCCTTTTCCCTGTGAAACAAAGCTCACCAACTGAGGTTTCTGATGTTAGTTTGCAGGAGCCGCTGGAGATCATCAAAGCAGCCCAAGATGGTGGAGGTTGTGGCAGGTTGGGTCTTGGAGGCATCCT
>NW_005061698.1:0-1130 GCF_000277835.1 Geospiza fortis
CCTGCTCTGAGAAATCTGTGACTGCCTGTCTAATGCCAAAATGTCTGGGAAAGCAAAGAAGGACCTTTATATTCAGAATTTTCATCTCCTTTGAGCAGCCTTGTGTGGTGAATGCTCTGTACTCCTCTGCTGTGCTCTGACTTGGGTCACCAGCTGTCCATCAACTCAAAATATTGTTATCAGTGAGGGAATACTGCACATGTGTAGCTGTCACTGCTACACAACTGCTTCAGGGTTTACAATCTACACATGCTCCAGCTTTTCAAAGCTTCAGAGGAGTCTTACCAGAAGATGTGGACCACTTTCTGGTCTGTTTACTACATACCCTGGCCAATGACATGGCAAAATGCAGTTTAGGAAAATTCCTGTGATCTGGATAGAACCGAAGTCAAGGGAAGGAATCCTGTTGCATTAACATTTGAATTAGATCACCACCGAAGAAGATCTTCGGCTGTACAAACAGATACCACAGTTTTTCTGTTGACCAAATATATTGCAAATCCCTTGTTGCTGTCATCTGTAGATGCTGTTCAACAGAAACAAAATGCAGACTGTTGAACTTGCTTTAGAGAAGTCCTGGGATAGACTTCACACATTTAGTCAGGAAGTTGATGAAAAGACCCATGCTGTGTGATTAGTTCAGAGTGTGTGACAGATTTTATCACATTAAGAGGCAGAAAAAGGTATCACAGATTTTAAGGCCCAAAGATGATGTTTTGATCCCATTATTTAACCCTTCTTATAATGTAGGTCACATAGTCACCCATTTGTTTATCACACATGTTTATCAGATATTTCTTAGCTGCACAGATGTGGATTTGGGATAAGAAGAGTGTAACAGTCTCACATCTGTAACTATATTATCAAAACATCAGATGTAGGTGTCCCTCTGTTGCACCCTAACTTCAGTTACTAATGAAGGCTTTCTCTGCCTGTGGCTACCCAGTCCTCTGTGCTTCTCTTTATGTTCTTGTATATTTTTTCCATTTCTACAAATGGGAAGAGATCAAAATGCACAGTGACTGTATGTAATTTGCATACTATACATACTGTAATTTCTCCAAAGGTGACATATTGACAGCATGTGTAAGTTATTTATCTGCAAAAGGTGTGAGCTGAGTTCCAGAGGA
>NW_005061699.1:0-1130 GCF_000277835.1 Geospiza fortis
GGACAAAAACCACAGCCACAGCCAAAGTAATTGACTTCAGTGTAAGCTTCTCTCCCCAAAACCTGAAAGCCAGTATAAATAAAGACATATAACTTGTGGGGTGGGTAGAAATGCAGTGGGAAGATATAAAAGTCAAGAGGGTTGTTTCTCTTAACTTTGATGTGCTGGTAGCTGCAAAGTGATGCTATAATACAGACATGTTTTAGAGCCAGGTGACATGCCAGGTTTTATCCCTGGGACTAAGATCTAGTTATTAAGAGGTCATGCAAAGAACTTTCTATGTGGTAAATCATGGGAGGAACTGGTAGAAATACCAGAAAGCCTCTCCTTTGTAACCTACAAAGAGCAGAGAAAACTAGATGACTGAAATGCAAGTAAAATGCTTGCCTTGAAATGGATCATTGCGTGTAGATATTGGTACATCAGCAATGGTTTTAAACTTGGTAGTGATCATCATGGTTGCAGAAGTCTTGGGAGATGCCTGTAACAATAACTTCTTCTTGCCTAGTTCTTGTTGTTACTCTTGGCTGTCCTAATGGGGTCAAAAACCTAGCAGTAGATTAATTTACAAAATATGGTAATCTTGACTTCATTAGCCTTACATGGACCAGTTACTCCATCCATCAAGAGATTCCTGCAGCAGGTTCACCAGTCTCCCTCAAAATTGTAATTTATCTTTTTGAAAGATGTGCAATTTTTATTCAGAGTCATCCAAGGGTGAAGACAATTTACTGCATTTTTTTGCAAAGCTGTACCAATAGGCAATTTCACTTGTTGTTTCTGGTTAAACCTTGCTGATTTTGTATTTCAGTTGTAATATATAATGGTCTCTGTTAGATTTAAGATCACAGTGTGATCTCTGTATATTGATTGTGGGTCATGTTCATCTCACCACTTTCTATTGGCTGTAATAAACAGAGGAAGTGCTTTTATTTTCTTGCTGCAAGGCAGAATTTTCAGGAGTTACACCACTCATCCAATTAGCTTTCTGGAGAGAGAACAGAGGAGTATAACCATTCTCCATTCCCCTACTTGACTCCTACTTTAACCTCACATTGTAGAAGCATTGTTCCCGTAGCAATTGACTCTGCTGTTCCTACTGACTTGTGAAGGTCCAAAGAACAAGTGGG
>NW_005061700.1:0-1129 GCF_000277835.1 Geospiza fortis
GAACACTGCTCCACCTGGTTTCAACAGCTGGTGATAGAATTCATACTTCTGGTTACATCTTACATTGCAGCCTTAGAGACCAGGTGGCTTTCAGTTAGGTGGAACACAAAGCTTATCCCTAAGTCCTCAATTTCACTATCACTTCAAGCCTAGGTGGTTCTGGTTAGTGTCCAGCACCACTTTTGACCTGATAGAACAACCTGCAGTTTGGGAACAGTGATTGAGGAAAGCCAAGAGGTTCCCAGTGAAAAATATTTTGGATGCAGTGGATCCTGACGAACACATTTATTAAGGTACTGGTTTTTTATGAGCATTTTAGGAAAGTGATAATGTGAGTCATAATCACAAGGAGGTAAGTTATAAGCATGATTGTTTCGTATACATTGCATTTAGAACATGTGAAACTCTGTAAAAGGACTAATAACCAAACCCACTATTTCCAGATTTCATCAGAATGGTGTGCAGAAACACAAAGTAGCAATGATTTGGCATGTACAAGGTACTGTATGTATCACAGCATCTTACACATGCAAATCTTGATATGGCATATTAAATATGTATTGTATCAGATTCCTGAGATGCCTGGTTAGTTCTCATGTCAGTAAGGGGAGGTTTTGCAGTTGGCTTTTCTTGTTTTCTGAGAGTTCACATTGCTTCAAGGAGATGACCTGCAACTGGGATTGTGTGGGCTGCACAGTAAGTGGGAATCAGCTCATGGATCCTACAGGATTTGGGGAGGGAGAGAGAAGAGAGGCAAGCTGTTGTGACATAGCAGTAAGACCCGATCCACTCCTTCTGGCAACAGCCTGGTTTACTGAGATCAGTCGAAGTCTTCTCTGATGCAGAAGCATAACTACAGCACTTCACTACTTGTCTACAGGACTGAGAGCCTTCAGGATGTTACATCTGAGTTTCTACTTTGGGTTAGAAATGCTAATGGAAAAATAATAAAATTGTGTGTAATATATTTTTATTAAAAATTGCCATTGTTACTGTACAGTTTGTTAGGAGTTTCCTTTGTTAGAAGCCTGATTAAGTTTACTGTTATAAAAGTATCCAAGTTTTTAAGTGCTTTTCTGTAAAGTAAGGCCTAAGTTTACACTCACAGAATCATAGAATATCTCAAGTT
>NW_005061701.1:0-1129 GCF_000277835.1 Geospiza fortis
AAAGTACCACCGAGGAGGGTCTGGGACATTTTAGTCTAAAAGACAGGATTACATGTCTTCAGACATAGAAAACAGTCTTTAAGAGACCAATAAGATCTTGTTCTCCATGCTCACTATGGATATGACAATGCATATCCACCATGGGTAAGAAATAGGCCGAGTCTGCAGCAATGAAATGTTAAGCCGAGCATTAGAGGAAGAAATAGTATAACAAAAGATAGTGGACTCCTGAAGCTTGGGGCCTATAGGATCTTTTATTTTTAGTGACTATTAGGGCATTAAACATCTTTCAGGAATGGTTTGGCTACATTTTATCCTACAGCAAAGGAAAGGGTTGGGCTACCAGCTCTCTGAAGTCCTTTGCCAAAGCAGCATTCCATGATAACCAACAGTCTTCAGCTTTTCATACTGCAATTCTTGACATTTTAAAGCTAGCACTGACCATGTGCAGTGTTTTATCAGCTTGGGACCTAAAAATCCACTGTTGTATAGATCTGTTCAGCAGATGCAGGTGCAGATGTGCATTGTGGCACTGTAGCTTTAGATTTGTGGGGCTTGCTGTATTGGAAATGAAATATTTTGGTACGTGCCACACTCACTTTTATGATAAGAATGTAATTAGTCACAAAATGGGGAAGTAAATTAAAGCGGATATGAGATTTTATGTCCTGATCTCCAAAACTAAACAATAAATATTTACACTGGACAATCTAATAATATGCAAAGATTACTTAGACATTCATTTGCAAATTTTTACAATACGCATTCAGACATCACTACTACTGCATTTAAATCAAGTCTGTGTGGCACTGTCAAGAAGCACCTAAATTACAGGGATGACTCATAAGTAAACAAATAGCACCACTAAAATCAAACTACAGATATGGGAGACTAGGCAGGAGCTTGAAGTATAAATAAAATAAAGAGACCAAATTAAAGCCCCCCATCTTTTCCTCTATGAAAGAACAGAAAACATAACATACTACCTCTGATTTCATGGTCCGAATAATTTAACACAAGGCAAACAAAATCATTCATGACGCTGAACGCAAAGCATAAGCAACAGAAAAAGCAAAACAGGACTCTTAAAAAGAAGCCTGCAGGATTACCATGTTTAGGCATTCAGAAA
>NW_005061702.1:0-1129 GCF_000277835.1 Geospiza fortis
CTGAATAATCCCAGTTCTCTCAGCCTTGATGATTATAGCCTGGAGACAACTATTCCTATTCTGCCAGTGGTCAACTCTCTACTTTTCTATTAAATTTCTGACATAGTGTTTTTCTGATGGTAAGTGCAATGAACTGGTAGTCAGTATTTGAGGCTGTGAGGTGGGATCTCAATGACAAGCTGTGTAGTGCTGAAATCTTGGCTCTTCCAGTATCATATTCTTCCATTGGTAATGCTATGGAGCTCTGGTATGCTGTGTGTTAGATGGAGAACGAAGCCTATTGCCATCCACTTCAGTTTTGCAAAGCAGAAAAAAACTTGATTTGTCAAATTAGTTTGACTCCTTGAAGAACTTAAATGCTAAAAAGCTCACTTTTATAGAGAGGTTGTCATCCAAGAACATGGGATAGCTGAAAGAGTTGTTTCCTCTTCAAAGAGCAATCATTTTATTCATTTAGCCCCTATTGCTTAAAGGATGTCTTAGTAATGTAACAGTTGTCACCTATTTCTCTAAAGGCAAAAGAGTGAGTTGATGCTCTATGCCTTCTTCCATAATGATGCATTATTAATTCTCACTTATAATTAAAGATAACTGCATCATTTCTTGTAATACTTCTGTATCACCAACTGGATGCACATTATCCACTAGATACCTAAGATTCATAACTTTGTTTCTGAAATATTGGAGGTTGTTGCTTTAAAAAAAGTGTTTAGTTCTGTGATCTTCTAAGAGATTTCAATTGGCTTTATTCCTTATATCTTGAAAACTCAGACATTGAACTGAATAAATTAAATGAATGCAGAGAAGGTTCTCATTGAAAAACAGAAATTACTCTGAAGTGCTTAACTCTTCAAGTCTAAATCTGTGTACCCAAAAGTAGTAGTTTGTCTGTGTTTAAAAGTGTCAGTGAGCACATACCACTCAAATGGCGTAATTTAAATTTGGAATGTGTTAGAGTGAAGTTTAATATAACTATAATAATTCCACATTTAAATTGACTTTGTTAAAATGTAGTTGTTTGTTTTTATTACAACTCCTTTGTACCCTGAGGAAAGAAATATTTTCAGAGAGTGAAAGTAACTTTAAGACTGTTTCACATAACTAATGAATTCTAGTTTTCTTTTTTTTT
>NW_005061703.1:0-1129 GCF_000277835.1 Geospiza fortis
TACAGTCATCTCTATTAGCATTAAGAATAGCCAGTAGCAAATTTCAAAAGTACTACCAGAGTGAGAAAAAGCCAGAGACCATGACCACAAGTTAATAGTAGAAGCACTTAGTGCAGTTCAAGATAATGTGTCTTTAGCTTTCAGTTGTATACAAGCACAGTTGCAGATGCAAGCAACAGCAGCTCTGATCATACGAGAAGAGAGTGAAGGTAATTTTCCAGCTGTTCAATCCTGGTAGACCAGAGTAAATTTCACCTAAGACCTTGCTTCTAATGTAGCCACTGCCTTTGTGCTTACCATACGTAATGCTACTCTTTATGTTATCCATCCCATCATTGCACTAGGATTAAATAATGAAAAAACCAATACTCTAACCTTCAGAACATAAAATGTAAGCATGAAAGATAAATGAATGCCCAGAATGTGTGCTTAGACACTGAACAGAGTATTTGCCACTTCGAAGTTCATCCAGTCACTGACCAGAAAACTGTGCTCGTATATACTGGAAGAGGGTGTGTGTGCCTGAGAACTGCCTGTGCTGCTGCAAAAATTGATAGCAATGATGTTATTTTGTCTAGTAGAAATCATTCTAATTTCTGTATTTGTAATTTTGCTAAGATTATCAAGTGTGATTTTTCGTACTTGGCCCCAGTGACATCCCACCAGTTGATTGAAACCAACTATACAATGTATCACAAGCTATCACCTACCCCTATTGAGATAGACCTTACATTAGTAAGACAATTAATTAAGCACCAAGACCTACTAGAAGTCTTGAAAGAGATCCAAGAAAGTATAAAAATGCAGATCATCACTAGTGAGATGTGATCTTTGAGTAGTCACCAACTGCAAATAGAACTTTAATAAGTTGTGTCATCCCATTGTAGTTTTGTTAATATTAGTTAAAATAAGTTTAAGATTTATCCATTATATTGCTAATTTAGAATTAGAGAACACTACAGTGAGTAGCTGTGTTAACCTCCTTATCAAACATACATGGTAAAGCACTAAAGTTCACTTATTGTAATAAGAACTTGCATGAAGTAAAAGAATTTACTTCTTCCTTTTAGGAAAGGGGGGAATGGAGCAAAGTGGAAATTTTCCAGTGTAGAAATCCATTTTGATTTAG
>NW_005061704.1:0-1129 GCF_000277835.1 Geospiza fortis
AGGGAAAAGCCACCAGGAACCTCTCTGGCACTCACCTTCCTGGGCACAGGGACATACTTGGGAGAGTACTCTGCTGGGAAAATGTTCACCCCAGCTCTTTTCAAAGCTGCTCTGAGGGCAAGAGGACTCATCCATTTCCCTGTGATGTGGGAAAGCACCTCCTCCTCTTCCACCACTACTGAAGACAACATACACTGATTATCCTGTTGTACAAACCAGTGAAAGCAACTTACTGGTCATGGAAGCTCCTTTCTGGTTTAGGCTTCAAATATTGATATTTTTGCTATGCTGGGTATTACCCACATCATCTGCTACTCTGGGCTCTGACCTTTCATTTACAGATCCTGAAGAAAGCCAGCCTTGTGTAGGAATTAGAAATGACACTGGTGTACTGATTTATACACCAATGAACAGATGGATAATCATGAGTAGCTTGAACTTTGAGAAGAAACAAGGAGCACGAGTAGTAGGCTGCTAGAACTCCCTGTATTTCTCTTGGTAGAGCTGGGAGGAGAGAGGAAAACTCTTCAGCTCTCTAACAGGTGGAACAGGCTTGAATGCAGCAAGGCAAAACCAGCAGCAAAGCACTGACTGAAACTTTCCAGAGCAAGTGCACATTTGTGCCATGTGAAATGTACAATTCTCATAGTAAATCACTGAAATTAAATAACCAGTGCAGTGTTTGGAAAGGAAGAGGGTTTCAAATTGCTCTCGTAGAAGCATCCCAAATTCTTAATTTGGGACAATAATTATGGGGCTTTTTATCTGCAAATGTTTGATTAAAGAATGATTGGCAGTACCTTGATTTGTATCTGAAGGGTTGCAAAGACTGCAGTGACTGTGAAGAGTCCTTCATCCACACCAGTAGGGTGCAATTCCCAGGCCTCATAGGGCAGGTTCAGGTGAGCATCCTGGAGAAGGGCTACTGTAGAAAAGTCACCCATGCTAAAGGTGATGCTCTTTTCTTCTGCTTCATAGGTTATCTTGCTGATGCCATCAGTTCTCCACCATTGGCCTGGACAAAGAGGATGGAAAGATGTACATGGAAGGATTCTGGCAGTAACGCTGAAGTAAACAAAACTGAAAAAGTAATAATTGATTTGGGGATTTGTAGTTGGGTATTTTTTTT
>NW_005061705.1:0-1129 GCF_000277835.1 Geospiza fortis
GACACCTTAAAGCCCTTGGGTGCCATCACCAGTACAGCTGCACTGTACATGAAAGGAATAAAATATTCACCCTTGGCTGGGTATGTATCCCCTGTCCAAGGCTGCTCTGTGCTTCTAGGTGCTAAGGAATTACAGGTATTTCTGAAATTATGAGATGTTCAGGTGGTTCACCCACAGCAGAACTGGTTACTTGCTGAAAACAAGATTTGTTGGGGCTTGCAATAGGGAGGACTCACTCCACTGGGTTATTCAGTGCAAGTCCCTTGAAAGCCTTCACATTGCAAGCTTCCAGCCAGCTTTCTGAAACCAATATGTTCCCAATAAGTGCTTGCTTTATTTTCAGGTTGCCATTAAAGGGAAGATTTGCATCACATTATTAAAATCATGTTGCTGAGAATGATGTGACCTCTATTCATGCCTCATGGCCATAAATGATTTATGCTGAGCCCACCTCCATCCTTCCCCTGTACTGCCTCATCTGTGCTGACATTTCCTTGTGAATATTTAAGGTGATGTCTGCTCTCATCTCTTGTTCAAAATCAAACACAAGGGGAAGTGGATTAGGGTTAGCACACAGGTGGTGAAGGGACACAGAACTGGGCAGTCTGTGAAAAGGTAATACTGAAAGTGCTGCTTTGGGCTGTGGGTTGAATTGGATTCTCATCAATAAGCCTTTGGAACTTGCCTAAAATGTGATGCAAATATTGCAGTCCCATTACAGCCTCTCCTTATTTCAGTGCAGGAATGTCAGCTGGGACAGGAGTTAAGTGTGGTGATGGCACCAAATATGAAGGGCACGGGGTTGGCTCAGCCTCTGGTGAGAGATTCACCACCCCAGAGCAAGAGCTGGACCTTGCAGAGACCTTCCCTCAGTGCAGGGAGGGCAGCTCTGCAGCTGGGCCAGTGGCACAGCTGTGTCTGTCTGTCTGTCTGTATGTTAGCCAAGTCAGAGCTGGCTCCTTCCCCTGTGCACTCACCTTGTGTGACAGCACTGGTAGCAAAAGACATTTCAAGACACTTCTGAATGGGGACACCGTTCAGGTAATTTGTTTGTTTATTGAAATGACACCACACTGGCTGCAGGGCCATGTGTTAAACCTTCTCAAGCAATAGATATATTAAAAGAGAG
>NW_005061706.1:0-1129 GCF_000277835.1 Geospiza fortis
TTTTTTTTTTTTTTTTGAAATGTACAGTTAGGTAAATGTCTCACTAAATTCAACAGGGATAATAAGAAGTCAGCTCTGTTATTCTAGTTGCAGATCTGTGTATGTGCATTCACAACCTTATGTAAAAATGATCTGGTGAATTTATTTGGGTTGCATGATTAAATAAAAGATGGAACTTTGCTGTGAAAATGAAGATCTGTTTTCTGATTAGTAGTTCTCAGAAGCTTGTCAAAACTGTGGAGAAGGAATCATGGCTCATTAATGAACTTGTATTTGATTCACTTATGTGTCTGATGCAGGAAGGTGTAGGCAGGACATGTACTGCCTGCGGCTAGAGCAACCAGAGCTACTGTATGATGCTTGTGGAAATTACTCAGCTGTAAGGAGAGGGAATGAATGTAACACATTCTTTTTGCGTGCATAATTTGCCATCTATCCTCATTCATGGCCTTGCGACGGTGCAGACCATGGTGCTGCTCTTCTGGCTTTAGATTTAGCTTCAGCCCATGGCCCATATGCTTGGAGTTGACTGCAGACTGGTGTGCTGGGATATTAAAACTCCACTGACTGTGGAAGCTTTTCTGAAACATGAACTCCACCAAAGGATATTGCATTTTTTGTACATTTACTTTCCTGGAAGGGGTTGGCTTTTACAGCTTCAGTTTCATAGGCACCTATATTTGGGGAGAACAGGCCCCTTTGCACAGAGCATGCAAACAGAAAGTATGTTTGTAATGGACTCAGTTTCTTAGGTTTTCAAACTTCTTGTTGTTACTTCCTATATGTATCGGACATGAAAACCTGATTACAAGAATGAAACTAAGGATATCAAAACATGAAAAAATGGAGTATGTACCTGCAAAAGAAGTCTTTTTAAATGTGCTAGATTGGTTAGATCTGATATAATTGTCAATCAATACTTTCAAACCCCAAAGAATATGATGTTTGCTAGAACACAGAGCAGAATTGCAAAGCAAGACTATTCCCTCCTTTTTTGATACTTACTTTTTAATTGACTTTGCTGGATATACCCTGATATTTTAGATTATGCTTTGTCTGAGATCAGCCATGTCTATATACATTAATGTGCCACAATTTAGTATGGACTTTGGAAATGCACATCAAAAAA
>NW_005061707.1:0-1128 GCF_000277835.1 Geospiza fortis
AAAAAAAAAATTGTTCCTTATTGGCTTTCTTTTGGAGGGAGGGTAGTTCTGCTGCATTGCAAAGAACAACCTGTGATGTGATATTTTACATCTGAGTCCTCATAGCTATCAAAAAAACCCCTCATTTATCATAAAACTCTGACTATAACTGCAGTGGTTCAAATGCCTCTACACAAAAAATTGGAATTGCCATGGCAGTGGTCCCAGAAGCCAGGACATGTGCTCTGGGAAGATGGGCAGGCACAGCAAGGGAACTCCAGCCACCCCTCCACAGCACAGGCATCACATATTTATTACATGCTAACATATTTATTTATTACATGTTATCATGTACATATCATACATTCAACACTCTCAGTGAAGCTGGCACTGCTCTAACAGGCAGCTCAGCAGAAGACAAATGAAAGCGTTATCAGCTCAGTTTATAACAGTTTCTATTCCTTCAGTGTTTACTTAAAATCACCTCTGAACTGAACTCCTTTTTTCATTGATTTAAACTGTTTGAGTAGAAGTGTTTTTCAGGTGCCTATGCTTCTCTCAATGCAAATCAGTGTTTTTATACATTGCTGCAGAGAACAGCTAAAATTACCACAGTAAAGAAAACCATTTAATTTTCTGATATATCATCCTTACATTAGGCTGAAAGCTCAAACTGTTTTGCAAAGGAATGGAAATGCCAAGAATGACACGCAGATGCTTCATCTTCCAAACCTGCAGTTGGTTGTTAAAGGAAACACAATTTTCTGGGTTTTACACAATTAATCCTGTTGCATTTACTTACATTTCAATGCCTGCAAAGTGTTTCTGTGCAAGTGTTGAAATATGTGTATGCACAAGCTAAATATGTGCAGGCAGAAATGCGTCATTAGCTTCTGCATGCACAGCAGAGAAAATTGGAACAAAAACGCCCTAAGGAAAAGATCCCGTGAATTTACAGTTGAAATGGTCAAAACCCAATGGCTAAAAAGCAGCATTTAACCATCCAGCAATACACTGTGCTTGTTGTTTGTTTTAGGCTTTTTGTTATATGGACTCCAGCATATGTGTGGGTGTGTATGCATCTTCTGGGCAGAACGCGAATTAGATCAGATAAAATACATATCAGCTCAACAGGGTGCCCCAAAACAC
>NW_005061708.1:0-1128 GCF_000277835.1 Geospiza fortis
TGCTTTTTGAAACCATAAATAACTGCAAAAGCCACCACAGGTTTCCTGACCTAGCTACCCAGCAGGAAGGGAAGCTGAAGGTAGGTAGCTACAGGACATGACTGTTGCTCTAACAGAGAACTGACCTGCCCTCAATGCCACTGTGGATTGTTTTTAAAGTACATCGCATTTTGCTTCCTCCTACCTCTTAACCATTGCTAAGTCAGTATTTCCAAGAGTTACTCAAATCATACTGCACAAAGAAAACAAAACTCAGCCACTACTGCTATTTTTTAGCACAACAGAGGCACTGCTCACCTCTTCTACCCTGAATGTACTCGTGCCATGCACACATGAGACTGCATCACAACACCCTGTCTGAAATACCAGCTATGCTGAGCATGTCTAATGTACTCAGGGCACTGCAAGGGGCAAAGCTTTAAAAGGTCCAAAAGCTCTGAACATTATGCTACAGTTATACACAGCTCTAAAAAGCAGAAAGCAAACAGAAGGAGCCCTAGATTTCAAGTTTTGCCATTAGACAAAATGGTGTCTGCTCCATCTTACCCCTCTGGAAGTACTACAGTGCTGCTACAGGATTGTGCCACCACTACAGGAAGAGGCATCTGAGTTATAGCGGATTTTTGTCTGACTTATAGAAGTTTATCACAAACGATGCCCTATTGTTTGCTCTACTTAGTGATCATTTAGGTGCTACTTGCTGAATGTTCCTTTGTAAAAGCAAGTAAATTTGATTTGTTGGAAGGACTAAACCAAAAGAGATTTTCTGGCAGCAGTTGCTGTGATAAACTAATTGATAAATGTAATTCAAATCTCCTCCTTCCAATTATCATCACCTACAGCTTCACTCCACAAAACCCCTTATGCTCACATCAGTTGTGCTGTGTATCAATAAATATTTTTTCTATTAATCTTTAAGAATATGCTCCAAACTACAAAAAACCAATTTTTTTCACTTTCAGAGAAAGTAGTTTTAAATCTATCCACTTATGCAAAAAATGCTGCAGTTCACACATCTGTCCATAGCATTTTGCAAATATTATTCTTCCCTACCCTTTTCTTATTTTGCCATATGGAAATTGCACACACACAAAAGAGGAAATCTTGAAAGTAACTACACTCCAAAAA
>NW_005061709.1:0-1128 GCF_000277835.1 Geospiza fortis
GAGGAGCTGAGCCACCACGGCAGCAGCAGAGACTGTCACTACTTCGGGCTGTCCCCTGAGGAGCGCAGGGAGAAGCAGGCCATAGAGGAGTCCCGCTCCCTCTATGAGATCCAGCAGAGGGATGAACAAGCTTTTCCTGCTCTTTGCAATGTATGCTGCATTCCTTGTCATTAACTTTATTGCACTTTCCATACTTGCCTGTGAACCTTTCATTAGCCTTTGGTTTGCTGTCCTTGAATCACACTGCAATTCAAAAATGAGGGATATTAATTTTGCACTCGCTTTGTAATTAGAAGTACAGGTATCTGCAATGCTTTATATGTTAAAGATAAGAAAATACACCTAGTAGTTTATCCTGGGAATAATTGAACGTCCACCACACAGTGCTTTAGGTGCGTAAATATGGCAGACACATGAGCATCTGTATTTGTAGGATTTTGGAGAGACCATTCTACTGATGCAATTTTAATGAAACTGGGTGGGAGTCCCAGTACATCCAGGGAAGCGAGCAGATCCTGTGGGTAAAGAGCTACTCTCCACATAGGTTTGTTCTAGAGGTGTGTGGGGCTTTTTGGGTTTAAATCCTAGGGCAAACAAACAAGAACAAGCCTGGGAAGAAAGGCTTCAGTCTTCTAGTCAAAGGGACAGAGGTTGCTCTCTCCTGGGCAGTAACAGTTTGCTTTATTTGCTCACCTGCAGGAGGAGGATGTGATTTATTGTCTGATTGAAACAGATTTTGTAACATCAGCTAGTGGCATGATGCTCTTAAAGGGCGCTTGGCAAAATGTAGCAATGAATGAGAAAGAGGGGATGAATGGCTCAGTATCCTGCAGAGACTCCCCCCCTTCCCCTTTCTGCCTATCACAGACATAAATATTATTTGTCATGAAGGTGTAATAGTATCATAGCAGATGATGGTAAAGTGTCACTGGACTGATGACATAAAGTGATATTTCTGCTTTTGTTAACTTCTTCAGAACCAGTTAGTCTGTCAGGCTGCTACACAGACTGTGGATAATGTAAACCAGAAAAAGTTCTCAAACACTGAAAGAAGAAACAGCAAGTGGACAGTAGAGGTGGAAGAGCAGAAGGAGAAAGGTAAAACTAAATGGGTTTAGGTAATGGCTG
>NW_005061710.1:0-1128 GCF_000277835.1 Geospiza fortis
TGATCTCAGAGGTCTTTCCCAACCTTATTCTGTGATTCTGTGATAAAGTGACCCTTACCTAGTACATTTTTCAACTCTCCAGCAATCTGTAGGTCAGGGCAGCTCTGAACCAAAGATTTCTTTCTTCTTTATAGGCCTTGATGTTGCCCAGTAAGGACTTTTCTAAAAACTTTTCTAAGCCCAGAAATACCTGTCACCCCAACAGCCTGCAGCTCTGCATTCTGTAGCTTAGCCAAGTGCCATAAGAAGGATCTCATGTCTCTGCTGGTGCACTGTCAAGTTGCTTTGCACATACACTCAAAGTCAGACCCTTGATCTCCTGGGCATGTGAAGAACACAGAGAGCCCCACTCATTCTGAAGACACCCTGTCTAAGGGACTGGGTTGGTGAGGAATTCATTGCTATTGTTGCTGCAAAGCGTTTATGAGACATGAAGCCCCCAGCAGTTAAAGGAAGGGAGCCTTATGGGGACACTCAGCTGATAAGCAGTGAGGTTACAATGGCAGATGAAAAACTGTGCTACAAATTCACGTGATGCAAAAGCAGAAGTTTCTTTTGGGCACCTCTCTTTCCCAGTAGCGCTTACGCAGGACGTTGTAAGTCTCAGATGGAAGGGACGCATGAAAACTTGTTTGAAGTCCTCTACTCAGACCTGGTTTAGTTCAAATGACTCTGATGGATGCATGTGGAGGGCAACAAGAGAGAGACAGGTACGCTGCAGAGTCTCCAAATGTAGTCACCACCACAGAAACATGCCTAAGGGGATTATTGTGACTACAGCAGCAAGTAACTAATTTCTCCAAAGTCACTTCTAGCCCACACAGCCCCAGCAGAGGCTGGGACAGGAAATTCTACATTAACCCCAAGGCAATGCAGTAGTGGCATTTGGAAAGATTGTGGTTCGTTTCCACAGCCACAACTTCCAAAGTTTGAATTTTAGCTGATAGGTCAGTGCCTAAGTTTTTCTGCAGCATGAACCCAAGTTCATCTCAGCTTCTGCTTCAAGACTGATGATGTTCAAGATTGCCCCTTAGGCTTATAATGTGTTGCACCACCTTTTGAATTGCCCGTATCTGAAGAATTTACATTTTGTAGCCACATTTCACGGAGAAAAGCAAGGCACAATTC
>NW_005061711.1:0-1128 GCF_000277835.1 Geospiza fortis
TAAAGTTCACTTGACTAAGATCTTATTTAGATAACATGCTAGGTAGATAACTGATTTAGATAACATGCTCTACAGCAAAAGTAACACAGCCATTTGCTTAATTTTCCAGGATCTGGCAGTGCCCTGAAATGCTGTACTGCTCAGAACAATGCAATATCATGCATCTGAATTTAGGAACTTGAAAATAACATTGGAATTACTCTTTTTTTTCCTTTATATTTTGCAAAAGGCAGCACAAAAACATGCAAGTTTCTTAAAAGCTTTGGAAATGCTGTGAATCAAGCACAGCATAGACTGCTTTTCAGTATAGCAAGTAACAATTAAAGGGTTTTCCTCTTTCTTCCTTTCATTGGGAATGGGAAATAATTTTTCCCATTTGAGAAGTTGTCAGGGGAAGGGTGACTGCTGTTCTGCTCAGTGAAGTGTTCTCAAGTTCAAATGGGCAAGCTGAGCTCATGAACTTATTCCTGGTTATTGACAGACTGAAGTATACAATTATGGTTCGTGTCAAGTATTTCCAAACTAGCTCCACTGTTGATTCAAGCTATTTGTATGGAGATCCAAAAATACCTCCTCTTCACCCCACTCACCATCTTTCTGTCTTTACTTAACAGCTGTTGCAAATGACAGAAGTTCCAGTTCAAAAATTGCCAGCAGGCTTGGGTATTTTAAAAGGAGAGGAGGCACAAGTATATTTATGCTTCTTTTCTTGGACATAATAACTGTTGCCTGTACAAAATTCTTCTGCATAGTTACTTCTATTAGTTGCCTTTTTACTAATTTATTATTAACTCTATGAATTATTTTCAAGTGTATGTTTTGCCAGGGAAAGTAGTCCTGGTTGTCCAGACAGTATTCCAAAATAAAGAAATCTTGTTTATTTATTCTCTCCTTGCATGGAAGTTGATCAAGCAGTTTTGGTAATCTTCCAGGATAATTTGTGAAAATTCATTATATTCTTCAAAGTTCTCTACATCCTTTATATATGGAGAGACCTGAGTTTCATTTCTTTTGTTGAAAACACCAGCACTCTTTGTAAGCATTTATGTTTCGAGGGTGATTATAATTTTTCTTTTGTTCTTGATTCCTTTTATCTGGTCTTACAATACAAACTGGTAATGTAAAAAA
>NW_005061712.1:0-1128 GCF_000277835.1 Geospiza fortis
AGAGAGAGAGAGGGAGGGAAGGTAAGGGAGAGATGTATGAAAGGACAGAGAGAAGGACAGCTTATTTCTCAATGTCTTGATATCTATCTTACTGGTCTCCTCCTGGGAGACTGAAAAACCAGCTAGAACAAGAACTTAAAGGACAGATGGCACAGCATAACTCTGCTGAAAATCTGTTCTTGATTCTCTGATTCAGCCTTTGCCCAATATGTGTTGTTCTGAGGAGTTGTAGACTGCAGTTTAACTTACGGTAATGACAACTATTGTGTCAGAAACATGCATTTCCAAAAGTTTTGTGAAGAAAATGCAATCAATGGGGTTTTAAACCTAAAATTAAGATGCAACCCCTGAGTACTCATTCATATTTTGGGCCACAAATAACTATATTAGCATAGTGGATTTATAGTCAGCTATTTTTATAGGTAAAAATCAGAGGGTGATCTTCAAGATTCATGTGTACAAGCAAGCTGTCCTCAAAACAAGTGTGTGTGATTATTTTCAGACCTGGGAGGAACTTTTTGTGATATTTAGATCAAAACCTGCATGTTCCCTAAGTGATCTGAAGGTTTTTCCTAAAACCTTTCTGCAGAGATGGTGTCTCCAATTAAGGGAAAGGATGACCAGAAAAACAGACTAGCATTGAAAAAATAAGTGGGGGTGATGTAGATGTCAAGAGTTCAGAAGAAGAAAGATCTTTTTAAGGCTGGCCAGAAGCATTAGGCATACAATATTTTGCCTCATAAAAATGACAGACTTTTCTTGTCTATCTTTACTCAAAACTGTGACTCCAGTTCACTCAGTTGAGTGGAAGACACAAAGTTGAGACCGTAACAGGATGGTTTCTGCTAATGTGGCTGTCTTGATGTTATGTTGTTCATAATAGTTAAGAAGTAGAACAGCTTGTGTGGTAGCAAGCTCAAGTAAGTGCTGTAAACATGCTTTCTGTAATTGAATCTTATTAACTTTAGTTCGTATTCAACATAATTAAGCAATTCTTTTTTGCAATGTTGTCATATCAGTCAAAATCATCTATTTTTAATGAGTATCAAAGCAAAATTAATCTAAAACTGTCTTTATAATTTGGCTTTTTTATTGTTGTTTCAGGTTTTCTCTTGCTCTTTTTTTTTT
>NW_005061713.1:0-1128 GCF_000277835.1 Geospiza fortis
AAAACAAAAAAAAGTCATAGTCGAAGCAGACACACAGTATCAGGAATTTCACCTAGAAACACTGAAAACAGAACTAAGCTACAAGCCAGGTCACAGAGTCTCTGGAACAGGAACAGCTATCTAACAAGCTCCATTGTATGCCTAAAATGCTTTTTCAGATCCTTGCTGGTCCCTCATTACTGGCTCCTTGCAGCTAGGCTCTGCCCCTTATCAAAAAACCTCTCCCAAAACTCCATGGTAGTTCTGTCCAATGAATCTGGGACTGTTACCAAACTGCTAATTTTCAGTCATTCAGGACTGATGAGCTATGATCCACAATGCTCACTCAGACTGCTTTTTTGGTGCTATCACAGTGAGTAATTTTGCTCCCCTCAAGTCAGTACCACTATCAAGTCTACCAGATTTGTATCTACCAGAAAGACTTATTTACGTACTTACTTAGGCCTTCTCTAAATGGGAAAGGGAACATTTTACCATAGATAAGCCACAGGTGAAGTAAAATTGTAATTATCAATTTACTTCACTCAACTACATTTGAATTAACATCTTTATCTGAATCATCTATGTCCTGATTAACCACTAAGTCCTGCTAGATTCAAACAAAATTATATGAAAATCACACCCATAATACAATATAAAACAATCTAATGTAACGAACCAGAGAGGGAAAATGAGATTGAGGTGAATTTTTGGAGGTAACATTTTTTCTAGATAACCAGTCATAATTTTACATAATCTAAGTGCTTTCCTACCCAAGCTTAGGGTTAAGAAAGAGACAATAAGCTGTGAGTTAAAAACTCTTCAACACAATCTCCCGGTGGAATTAACTCCTCCAGCATGCCTGTGCTGAAAATTCAACTCAGTATAATATGATGAGCATTTGAAGCATGGGCATTAAAAATACCCATTTAAGGCTTTATAAGCTTATAGGATGAAATGCCTGTAAGCATATAAGTGTCCAAGAAGGTTGTGCAGCATTTCCAAGGGAGACTTAGCACTTACCAGTCTAAGAGGCTTCATGCTGCTCCCAGTGCTGTGCTCACTGTGAACTGTCTGGTTCCTACTTCCCCTTTAAAGGCCACTGACAGCAAAACCTCACTGGTGGTGACACTGAGGCTACAAGTAGAG
>NW_005061714.1:0-1128 GCF_000277835.1 Geospiza fortis
TTTTTTTTATATAATTGCTAATTCAGCCAGTTATGTCCAGTTTAAGACCAATTTAACTTGTGGTTCTAGTTCTTCTTCCCTGATATTTTCCAATCCAGTATACATATAGGAAGAAGATTCATAAACTGATCTCACTTTAATAGAAGTTTCAGTGACATTTTCTAGACATTCCAAATAGACCTCTTGTACATCAGACTTTGCACATGCTCCTGCTCAAGTTCATATTTTCAGATGATGCCTTTGAAGATTTTTTCTGTATCACCAACATTTTGTTACCATTGAAGCACATACCTTCCTATAAACATCATATTATTCATTCTATCTTCTTGCTCTTCCAGCACCTAAGAATCTTTTCCTCACTTTTCCACAGAAGACTGCAGTTATGGTGACATGTGCATTTTTCACCTCTGTGCTGCACTGCTGTTTTTCATTGCATGTATTGCTGAATGGAAGAAAATAATGTACAGTCTCAGCTAGTTACTGACCTCCCCCATGTATCAAGATGAGCCATAAACATATCTGTTGCTCCCCTGGCTGTCGGTGAACTCTGCTCTTCAAAGCAATTCATACATAAGGCTTCAAATACCTTAGAGATTTCCCTTCTAGGTGCCTCAGCAACTACTAGAATATTTTCTAACTATTTAAGCCTAAGTCATACAGCAGGCAGGAAAACAAAAACTCTTTCATTGGAGATGAACAGGTTGACTGCACTTCCAGGAAATATCAGCTCTGGATTGAACTACTTAATGACTGACTGCATCAAGAGGTTTCCTGGCTTGATTAAAATCTTCCATAATAAACAGAATGGAGTTTGTGACTATTATCTCCACATAAAAGTTATCTTATCTGGACTACAACTTTGCCCATCAATTAGGTGCTAAACACTCATATATAATGATGGCAGCCCACAACAAAGACAACAGAAGTACAATATAGGCTCTAATCCCTTGAGTGCCAATCACAGAATTTTTGCTTTTCAGATCAGTGCATTTTCTTTTAAGCAGGAAGAACATTAATATTATAGTGGTCCATGACATTTGCAGGGATGACCAAAATGAATATTTTTTAAAATCAAAATAGAGCTTCTCTGGAGTCCAGCTGGTGTTTATGAAGCTCTTCCGTTAAAAA
>NW_005061715.1:0-1127 GCF_000277835.1 Geospiza fortis
AGGCTAGATTCCACTGATGACCCAGCCCTCAAACCAGGCTAGGTTCCACTGACCCAGCCATGAAAGTCAGCAGGCAGGCTGGAGCTGGTCTGTTCACAGCACAGCTCTGGCAAGAAGAGGGGCTGAGCCAAAAGGGAGGTTCTGGGCCATGGGCAGAGAGTGCAGGTCAGGGTCTCGGGGAGGCTGGTCACAAGGTATTTTGATTCCCTCAAGTCTTGACAATTAATGTCTGGTTTATAGTGCTTCAGTGGAATCAGAAACACTCAGTACTTTATAATTAACTCCATCTTGTCAGTAGGTGCAAAGAGGGGGCATTTCATAGCCCTCTATCAATCCAGTTACATAAAACATCCACTGTACGTACATCATGCTTGATCACATTCTCACTGAATCAAATTATCAGCAGCTCTAAATTGGTTTAACAACAAGAAAATCAAACAGAATGAAATTCTTTTCCCATATAATCTCTGCTTGGACCAGATTATCTGAAGTGATACATGGATGTTCAATCAACTGAGTTAACAGGCAACATAAGGGGACCAAATAAATGATATCTGACACTACTCTTTGTAATTTTTGATTTTTTACATCAAAATAAAAGCACAAATTCTGGATCATCTATTATGGATGAACAGCACTGTGACAGGAAGAAGATGCCAAGAAGCCAGCTCCAGTATTCCTGGCACTTGCAGACTTGTGCACAAGAATTTCAGAGAGAATGGAAAGGAGATAAGGATAGTTACTTTATGTGTAAAAGCAGACCTGCAGTGTCAAATCGTGTCACCTCTCAGTTCCCTCTTCAGTTCTCATCTCTGGATTTTTCCAGTGTCCATGTTCTCAGACTTGCCTTTGCAGAAAACTAGTGAGTCTTCACCAAGAAAAAACGTCTGTTTCTAATGCCAGGAAAAGCTCAGAAGAGCTAGTGACATCATACTGGGGTTTGTTTCCTTCCACACAGCTCTAGACAGTTCTGTACCTTTATCTGCTTTGTGCTGAGACAACCATAACAAACAGCCTATATCCTTTGAAACCCTGCTAAGGATACTCAACACTGTTCTGGAAGTCTGTAATAAACCACTTAGATTACCTTAGAACTACTGAACAGCAAAAAAAAACCCCAAAACAAC
>NW_005061716.1:0-1127 GCF_000277835.1 Geospiza fortis
CTTCATTGCCAAAGCTGCATTTATTAAGGTCCACCACTATTTGAAAAACCAAAATTCTGTTCACATAGCTATCTTTAAAAATACTGACTGTATTGGTGTGAAATTCCACAGATTTCATAAGCAACTCAGCAACACATGGAAATATTGTGCAAAATGTACCTGAAGTCAAAGGTACCCAGCTGTTGATTTTGTTTTAGTGTTACTTATCTAAATCTATTAGATCTCATATCTGGTGGCATTCAGAAGGATTATAACTGATGTTTTAAAGCAGACTGGAGAGAGAACAGAATCTGTATTGACTGTGCAACTTGAGAACACTAGCATATGAAAGTCACACATTTGTAATAATTTTTTTGCATGTCCACATCTTTCAGGTGGTTCAGACACACAATAAAATGAACCCATCAGGACATGCCTGTTTGGAGCTTGAGCTCAGAAACCACCTTAAAGTTTGGTATGGAAAACCAGATTTAACAGGAAGCACCAATCTACCTTGTAAATTAAATTCATCCATTTCGCAAGAATCCTTTGGGTTTTTTACCCAAAATATTGTCCTGCTTCTTATCCCCCAGTTTCTGTTCTCTGCAGGCATCAGAGAGGCCTGAACCAGCTGCCCAACAAAACCTTTTAACTGACAAGAACAGATTTGGCTCAGTTGCACAGCCTTGCAAAACCCGTCTGCTAGTTTGAAGTCTTTTTCAGTTTGTTACCTCTACATATACTGGCCCATTCTTGGCAACAGAGAAGAGTCCTTGGGAGGGAGCAAGGAATAAATCTGTTTTGTACAGATCCATGCTGAAGGTCACATTGGTGATGTGTGGTTCAGGAGGCCAGAAAATGCCTCTGTCATCCTCTGGCTGGTGCAGTGTGCAATTAAACTAAAATGAGAAAAAAAATACAGTAACATCATGAGTCAGGAGTGGTAGGACACATTTCTTATGTACAATACAGGCCCACCCACACTACATCTATTTAGTGCAAGTCTTCAACAGGGTCATAAGAAACAGTAGTGAGAAGAAATGTGTTAAAAGACAAATTAATTTCTAGACAATTAATGTAATTCATATGAAAGGCCTATTACAATAGGTATTTCTTCACTGTCAGGTGCAAAACCGAGGGTAACATAC
>NW_005061717.1:0-1127 GCF_000277835.1 Geospiza fortis
GAGAGAATTATGTCTCTCTGTGTTCAGAAAATGTGCCCACAGCCCACCATTAGCACTGGTTGCTGAAGTATGCAGGAACAAGGTGGGAGGGTCTGGAGCTGTCCCCATGTGAGAAGCCATCTTCACTGATATTCAAAGCTATTTTCCACCCCAAAGAAGCTGGAGCAGCAGTTAGGTCTCTTCTTTTGGCTCTCTTCCAGTTCTGTAAGAGGGGACTTGGAAAAAGCAATTGCAGGGCATGAGCAGAGGTTGTCTGAGGTGGAACAGAGGGAACAGCACCTAGAAAAGAGATGTGCCTGGAGGCAGCAGGGTTGCATGGAGTTTCCTTCCCTTGGGCCAGGAAGGCTTCAAGAGTGAAGTCCAGTGGCTTTGAAGGCTTCCATCTAGACCTCCAACATTACAAGACATTTTGGAGAGACTCAGAATGCTGAATCTGTTATCAGATCTGTTATCTGACTCAGAATGTGGAATCTTATCCCTAGGAATGCTGGGGTTGGAAAGGTGGTATCCTCCATCACAGGCCAGGAGAGAGATTTCCCTGCAAACTCTCTATTCCCATTTTTCCCTGTGTCCCTCACTGATCAGGTAGCACTTGCAGACCACACTTTGATAACATCTATTTTTTCTCATTTCAAATCTCTCTGAATGTTTTGGATTAGTCCAATTTTTAAACCAAAGAACAATGTAGGCAGCCCCAGCATGGATCTCTAACTTAACTCTCCCACATCCAAAGTTATGGCCCCTGACTTGACCCAGGTTCAGCCACATTGTCACAGGTTTTACACAGCTGAGCATTCTTGGGCTCCAGTCTTTACTGCTGTGCCCCTCTGAGCAAACTTTCTGTTGTCCAGTGTCCTGATAGCCAGGAGCACCTGTACATCTGCAAGTTGAGCTTTAAAGTCATCCAAACCATGGTTGTGAAGCCTTGTTTGAAGATGAGCTCCTTAAATCTGTGTGTGTGTTTAGGGGAAAGTGAATGAATGGAATAAACATTGGGTTTTGAGAGAAATCTTGAAATTACAGGAGTTTGTTCTGTACCTGGCATCCAGGGTGAATCAGGTAGGTTGTTGTTACACAGCTCTGGCAACTGGTAGAGACAAAAGGAAAGGCTGAGAGAATTGGGATTG
>NW_005061718.1:0-1127 GCF_000277835.1 Geospiza fortis
TTTTTTTTTTCCAATTCCTGCTCTTTACAGATAGTACAGAGTTTAGGAGTTTTGTTCCTGTGAAATTCATTCAGTGTATTCAGGTGCCTGAAGAGGAAACTATCTCAGCTCCTGCTTGCTATTATTTACTCTTAGACCTTATTTTAACTGATACTGCTGGTACTACAGAATGAAGTTTTGAAATACCCTCAAAAGCAGCATAACAAGATAGTTGTGTTTTCTGATGAATTGCTTTACAGAGATTGTAAGCATGCATTTTTCAGGATAGCTACTTGTATACCACACAAAGCACACGTTTGCTTGTGGGAATTGTGTGGTTTTGCTGTAATTACTAGAACCTATTGATTGTCTTCCATTATGTTAATGCTTCCAAATTAAGCAGTATGAAGCAATTTTCTGCCATCCTGTATCTCAGAAGCCTAGGGATATTATTTGCAACTTTTACTGCAAGTCTAGACACCTCTATGAATAAAACTAATAATTTACTTCATTGTAAGTTCGTCTTCTGATTGTAATCAATGAACCTTGCGCTATGGAATAATAATGAGGTGACAAATGAGGAAATAACCCTTCTGAGGTAAGGAAAGGTGATGATAAAAGGCACACTGAGCATTCAATTGACTTCTTAAACAATAATACTTTTGCCCCTTCTTTTGAAGGCTGGCTACTTTCAAATAATCATAAGCTGTTTGTAGCTATGACCACTTCAAAAAAAGGAATAATTTTAATGATGAGCCATTCTCATAATTGCTTCAGCATATCCTGAACTAGCTAAAAGACATTATTTCTGGCCATATAGTACTTTATTGGCTTTTGATATACTGTGTCATCTGTTCAATTTGTGGGAAACTATCAAAGGTGAGTAACTGAATAGTAGGGGTGAAAACACCAAAAGATTTCTGCCAATTATTTCCAAGATCAGCTGCATTAAAGTTGCCCTAATTTTGCTTCTTCTACACTTACTTCAGAAATATGAATATATTCTGAATTCAAATTTGGTTTCAATCTCTTTTAGGATAATTCCTGCCACTCACCATTTCTGTTTCATAGATTTGTAATTTATTGTCATATTTTGTGTTATTTAGTCCATTCTCAAAATCTTCCAGTTGATTCTATGACTTTTATTT
>NW_005061719.1:0-1127 GCF_000277835.1 Geospiza fortis
GGAGTGATTAGGGTTTGTTTTGTTCAAAAGATATGGTGAAATTTTCCCTGCTTCTTCCCTCTGTAGTAACTCTCTCTACAGCTGTCTCACTGCTCCAGACAGTTATAGACAGTAATAAACTCCAGCCTGAGCTTTATTAATTAGACCGTGGAGGAGATAAAAGTTAAAGACAGAGGGAATGCTTTCAGTGACAAGCTGCAGTACTAATGAATACTGAGGGATGGAATAGGCTCTTCTAACATCAAAAAACATTGGGCAGACTTCTACTGATGTTTCCCACCTCTCTAAATTTTCTTTCAGCAAAATCTGGGCAAGTGAGACAACAATGGCTCCAGCTGAACAACTGATATGCCTCCTTATATTTGCTCCTGTGTTCATTGCAAGTGTGGGGGTGTGGAATCCCAAAAGATAAGGGGTTAATGTGCATGTCTCGAACATTAATAGCTGGATGGCCATGGAGCCAGCCAAGGACTGTTGTGAACAATAGACAAGAATTGTTGGTAATGGCATGCCCCATGCATGGGAAAAAGTAAGATGCACCTGGAGAAGGGGGTCATGTGGAGGAAGGGCAGCACTTTTCTGGGACAAGCATCCTTGTTCTAGTTCCTGGAAATGAACACAACACAGTACATACAGCACAAGAGAAGGAATGAGGTCAAGAAGTGGGCAGGGACTGTAGGGTGATCAGGACCACCCAAGGCACCCAAAGCCTCTGACTATTTCCAGAAAGGTTTGGAAGAATGGACATGACAACTGATTTGCATAGAAAGGAAGAAACTTTTCATCAGGGCAGGGAAGGCCTATATATAAAGAGCCCCAGCAAGCCTGGCTGTGCAGCCCAGGATCCTGAACATTGGATGTGCCAACATTGGAACAAGGACTGGTGATGTCGTTTTCTCTTTCTTCCTTTCTTTTTTCTTCTTTACTTTCCTTCTGTCTTCATCTTACCCCTTTATCCAAAACCTGGGGCCATTTCCTTATATAGTAGGTCAGAGACTCACCTACCAATTTCCACGCCAAGTGTGTCATTTACTACTAAAACTTTGTGAGTTTTTGTGAATCCTGTGACTTTGTGTTATTCTTTTAACCACAAGCTTTTATGAATCTTGGGTGCTGCCTTCCCCTTA
>NW_005061720.1:0-1127 GCF_000277835.1 Geospiza fortis
GTTAAGTAAGGATGGTCAATGTGCAATAAGTATAATGAATTTTCTCTCATATTCTTAATTATATTTTCAGAATACGCAGTACATGTTCCCTGTGTTACTGCAATGGGGAAATTCTCTTTTCAAGGTAAGCCTTATGCATCTACTACAAAAGGACTTAGGCCTTCATATTAAACTCTGAAATCATTGAAATTGTGTCCTGCCAGCCTCAATTTTTCATATTTTGCATTTATGTCAGTGAATGTTTTTGGAGCCATTTTGGATTTGTGCCCCAACTTGATCCTGCTTGGCTGCCAAGGTCACTTGATTGAAATACTAGATTCTCTGAAACCCCATAAACAAGCTACACAAGGTCAGAATGCTCCAACCATGATTAAAGGTAAACGTTAAGCCCATAATGAGCCCAATGAAGCCAACATTCACAATATTTTTCTCATTAGTAAAATCTAGATTTACATACAATAATTTTAAAATAAGAAGCCAGATTTTAACTAGATGTGTTCATTATCTTTGAAATCAAGTAATTTATATTAATGTTTCAGCTGATATTGAAAAGCTTAAGCAATAATTGTATAAACATGGCAGTTGTTGTTACAGAAACACAGACAACATTGTACATTTTTCCTGTGCTTTGATTACTGTTGAATCATATTAAGTAGCATTTAGTCCTTAATTGCTCCCTCACATATATATGTATATTATATATATGAAGATATGTATTAAATTACATAGAGTTTCATTTATGAACAAGATAAATGTTAAAGGTAACCATGACAGTCAGACCATGGAATTCATGTTGGTTTTAAGCAGTATGTTAGCAAAACAAATGCTTTGTGAATTCGGGTTATTCATTGCCTTAGATCTCTGGGTCAGGACCTATGTTTTTTCCCCAGAGTATGAAACTTGACAATAATAGGTTTATATTTCATGAATCAAAGCTACCATGTGCTATCACAATAAAAACATCAGCACATACTCTTGTAGAAACAGTCCTTTTCAGAGAAATTTTGCCTTGTGCTTTAGTGTGAGCTGTATTGGTACTTGAGAATAAGGCATAGAGCACCAAAGTGTGGCACCTAGCAACAGATTTTACAGAATTTGTCCAATATTAGTACATCATTTTGGAGACA
>NW_005061721.1:0-1127 GCF_000277835.1 Geospiza fortis
CTGGCTCACAAGAACAGCACAGAAATGCCTTTCCCACGCTAAAGTATAAAACAGTCCTTAAGCTGGTTGGTGGGAGCTTGATTTCATTTTTCTTTTTCTTCAAACTTCTTTCGTTGTCTCTCTGTCTCTGCTTGAGAGTTGCACAGCTGATGCAGTGGTTGGAAGTACCTGGAAGGGACCTCCCCACTGAGGGGTTGAAAGCTGGTCTTTCCATAATGCTTTAAACCCTTCCCCTTTTGCACCCGCTACCTGCATGGTATTTTGACTCCTCCCATATCCCCTTTCAATTCTATAAACACAAGTTGTTTTTTTGGGTTTTTTTAAATTCCCGTGCTCACCAAGAATTTAAATTATTCTTCTTGAGGACTTATTTTATTAAGTGGTTACTGATGATATTTTGTCCTCAGGAGGTAGAGCCTTTGACATTTCTAGCCCTCTACCTCCTCTCTTTGCTCATTCTTAAAAATCTTCAGGTCCTCTTCCCTTTGGGGGCAATTTCTCTTGAAATGTCCATTTTCCTTACAATAAAAACAAATTTGTCCTTCTCTAAGGGCAGTTAACATTACTTTGGCTTTTTCCTTTTCTTTCTCTTCATCTCTCTTGACATATACTTTCTGTGCTTCTCTTAAGAGATCTTCTAATTCCCTTTCTTTCCAATTGTCTAATTTCTCTTATTTTCTCCGTATATCTAACCATGCATGGGTGACAAAATATGCTTTTAGTAAGATCTGTCTAGCTGTTGTTTCAGGGTTGATACCTGAATATCGCCTCTCATTTTTCTTCAATCTTTCTAGCTATTCTGTTGGAGTTTCTTCTCTCTTTTGTTGTTCACCAAATGCTTTGCGAGCATTTTGGCCCATTAGGGCCACTTCTTTAATACCCCTTATAAGTAATGTTGTATATTCCTCCATGTTTTGCCTTTCCCCAGTGCTGTTGTGGTCCCAGCTAGGGTGCACTGTGGGCATTTTCCAGATCCCCAGGAGGTCCTTGTATGTGTTCCCTTTCTTATATCCATATCCCAGCCGCTTGGATCATCTGTCTTTCCTCTGGTGTAAGTAACATGGCTATTATGGATTGTATTTCCTCCCACATATAAATAATGGGGCCTAAAAATTGGTCTAATTGTT
>NW_005061722.1:0-1127 GCF_000277835.1 Geospiza fortis
TCACAAATTTGGGAGAAATTTGTAGCCAGCATGAAAACATGAGGCAACCATCTTACCCCAAGAACACTGCATAGCCCAGGGCCTGCAGTGGGCTGCATGTCCAGATCTCCCCTTGAGCATGGATGCCTCTCAAGGTAATCCCTCAAATTTTCACCTTATCACATCAGATACTCAGCAAACAAAATGCGAATAAATGTATTTGAAACTTTGAAATCTTAGCTAAGTGTTAGAAAGGATTGGTTGCACACATATAATGCTTTAGACAAAATATTGATCAAATTTGGGACTAACTTTGGATGCAGCCACACCTAAATTCCACTCCGAGACGGAGTTCAGAACACAAAGGGATCCCTTCTGAAGCTCATGTCTCAATGAAAGGGTCTCCCTGACAGTTTTGTCTCTCCCTGTCATCAATGCAGTAAATAATCAAGTGTACCTTGCATTGAATCTTGTTAAACCACTATGGCATTTACCATTGAACTTTATTAACTTGGTGTATTACATCAATAAAATATACTGCTCTCCTTACTTGTGGGTGAAGTGCATCACTCTTTCTGCAACACTGAATGAGAGAGCCCTTGGTCCTCACATGACCTGAGGCAGAGCTCAGTAACTTGGAAGAAGATTTTACTGAAGAAGATGAGATTCATTCCCTTTTAAGCCCCAAATGCATGGATATAGATAATCATGTTTCTGATTAATCATTCCTACTCCAGAAAATAAAGATCAGGACCCCAGATGGGGTGAGCATGCTGGGCACTCTGGGGTGCATGACCAAACACAAGCCCCTGACTTTAGAAAGCTCACGAAAGGGGACAGAAAGCCAGTTTTTCTTCCAGTTTTGGATTTACAGTGATGAATAGGAGTTTCTTAAAACACCAAATGCCCACTCTTGTCAGGTAATGAAGACCACAATTGTGTAGCAGTGACTTTACTATATCCAGTCATATCTCAGTGGTTTATTAGGTAAATTTTAAAGTTGCACCTGGGTGAAAACCTTACAGCACATGTAATAGAGGAGTTCAGACAAGATGAATTTATGAACCCATGTGTCTTTACCATCCACGAACCTATGAAATAATTTCCCAGTTCAGAGAGTATCTGTCCCTATTACTTAAAATGCTCAA
>NW_005061723.1:0-1127 GCF_000277835.1 Geospiza fortis
AAATGGGATTAAAATTGGATTAAAAATGGGATTAAAAATTGGATTAATACTGGAGAGAAATAGGATTAAAATGGGATTAAAAATGAGAATTTTGGGGAGAAAAAAATGGGGAAAAAAGAGGAAAAAAATTAAATTGAATGGGGAAAAATTGTTGAAAAATTGGGAAAAAAGGTAAAAAATTAGGGGAGAAAGGGAAATTCAGGAAAAGTTGGAAAATTTGGGATTTTGGGGGGAAATTTGGGGTAAAATGTGAAATTTTGTTGATGGGGTCACCTCCACCTCCTCCATTAGAGCAAAAATTGGGAAAAAATTTGCATAAAATTTGCATTAAATTTGCATTAAATTTTCATAAAATTGGGAATGAAAAATTGAGACAAAACTGGGGAAAAAATGGGATTAAAACTGGAAAATTTGGCCAAAGAGTAAGGGCAAAAAAAGAGATTAAATGCGGGGAAAAAATGAAGAAAAACTGGGGAAAATTTGGGGAAAAATGGGGGAAAAATTGGGGGATAAAATCGGGGAAATTTGGGGGAAATTTGGGGGAAATTGGGGAAAAAATGGGGAAAATTTGGGGAAAAAATGGGGAAAAAATGGGGAAAATTTGGGGAAAATTTGGGGAAAATTTGGGGAAGAAATGGGGAAAAATTCGGGAAAATTGGGGAAAAATTGGGGAAAAATGGGATAAAAATTGAGTGGAAAAGGGTTTGAAAGTGGAAATTTTGGGGAGAAAAAAATGGGGAAAAATCAAATTAAATGGGGAAAAGGGAGGGAAAATGGGGAAAAATTGGGAAGAAATGGGAAAAAATTGGGGGGAAAATGGGAAAAAATCACTGAAAAAGGAAAATTCAGGAAAAGTTAGAAAATTTGGGGTAAAAAAGTGATATTTTGGTTATGGGGTCGCCTCCAGCTCCTCCATGAGAACCAAAATTGGGAGATAATTTGAATAAAATTCGCATAAAATAGAATAAAATTTGCATAAAATTTGCATTAAAATGGGGATGAAAAATTGAGGCACAATTGGGGGAAAACGGGATTAAAAATGAGATTAAAAATGGGGAAAAAATGATAAAAAATCGGAAAATAAAGAGGGAAAATTGAGTAAAAAATGGGGAATTTTGGGAATTTTG
>NW_005061724.1:0-1126 GCF_000277835.1 Geospiza fortis
ACACCAGGGCTGGAAGGACATTGTGACCTTTGAGCCTCCTGTTTAATGTTGCCAGAGAACCTCCCATCTCATAAGGATGAAGCAAGGCTGAGCATCATGGGACACAGAAAAACCTACCCTCACCTTTTAATCTGCTTTGAGTTTGCAATCAGAATAATGGATAAGAAATAGTAATTTGGATGGGGCAGCATAGAGCAGAGCAGGCTCTGGGTAAATCCAGCTGATGATATGGAAAGGCATTTCAGTATTTGGATGAAGCCTGGCTGCATGGGATGAGACAGAAGTGCTAATGCTGCTGAGACAGTGGTTCTGAAGGGTAAAGTCAGTCCAACCAGCAGAGGCAGTGTTTGCTGGTAGGGAAGAGGAAAGTCCACCTTGTCCTTGTCATTTTAAAGTTGATGATGAGTCATGTAAACTCTTGTGAGCAGCAGGCTGAGAGCCAGGGTGATACCAGGGGAGCTGGCTGTGGTACACTCTAGGTGAGTCGTAGCTACTTCATGTAAGAGAAGCTGAGCTCATTAGAAAAGTTCATAATATTAAAAATGGAGGGAAAAGGTTGGAGTGGCAGATTTGGGATGTGATAAACCCTGCAGAAGAGTTTCTAAGGAGAATCAGGAGGAGATGGAAACATGCAGGCAGTGGTGGGGAGCAAGATGCCCAGAAGGGAGAATGGTCACTGCCAAAACAGCCACTTATAGATAGCACATCTGAGGTTTAGTGGGTATCAACACTGGGGGTGGCTCTGGAGAAGCCAAGCTGGGACTCCAGCACCTAAGGACAACATTAAAAATGCTTCAGCAAATAGAACATTCAGTGATTTGATATTTGATGAATTGAAATCAGTTACCATAGAGGCACAAGGTAGGATAGTATAATTCTTTTTATTTAGAAAGAATTAATAATGTATCAGTCAGCATTTTAAGGAACAAAACAAAATTCCCCTCCTTTGTGCAATCAAAGATACTGAAACCAAATCAACTTACACAACTGAAAAATATTGTGAAAAGAAATTCTTTCTTGTCCAGACTTCTGAAATGTCAATTTTGCTTCAATTTTCCTCGATGGGATTTTTAAGAAGTATTTTAAAGAAGTATGTTTCAGGGGGAATTTGACCCAAAAAAAAAAA
>NW_005061725.1:0-1126 GCF_000277835.1 Geospiza fortis
GCAGCTTCTCTGGGTAACCTGTTCCAGGGCCGAGCCAGCCCACAGTAAAGAATTTCTTCCAGATATCCATTTCCCCTCTTTCATTTTGAACCTGTTCTTGTCCTATCACTGAGGTTCGTGGTGAAGACTCCTCTTCCTTGTAGGTCACTTCAGATAGTGGAAGCTTACATAAGTGTGTGAAACTTTCGTATGTGAAGTGAGATGCTAATACTCTTAACTTAAATCCTGCCAGAAATACATTTCAGTTTGCTAACAATCCTCTGTGCTTGCTTATAGAATAAGAAGATACTACTACAGTACTTCTCCTCTTGTATTATTCCTCAAACTTATCCTGGAGGGATATCATGACTCTGAGAAGATCCTCCTGGTAGTGCCCCAGAATGCAGCACAGACCAAAGCAGCCATGTAAAGAGGTCTACAAATGCCTTGGCAATTCGAGAAGCAGAGAATGCTGTTAGGAACTGCAAGAGCATGAGTTATTTCTGGGAATGCCAGAGGCAGTTTTCTAACAGGAATGAGATATAAAATCAAGGTAATCTAAAAAAGGCAGAGTACCCACACACTATCTGCAGCTGATGGGGTGGTAGGATATGTGGACAGCAGCACTGCAGCTGAGCCAGCCAACAGGTTCCCTCTTTCTGTTCAGTTCTGTTAGGCCTCTGTTTGGTTTGGGTTGTGTCTGGTGGAAATTAAGAGCATAAACAGGGGTTGATTTCTGGCAATAAAGGGATCTCATTCAGAGGTATAGGGTCTTTGCTCCCCATGGCTACAAGTGGACTGTGCTTCATAGCAGTTATCTTAAAACAATAATGATGCAGAAGTTGATTAATTTGTTCTTTGTTAATGTCTTATCAGTTATTTTGATGAAGTTGACCACGAAGGAAGTGATGGAGAGCTTTAGGTCTGTGGCCCAAGCCAGCAATTACATAGAATTTCATGGCTGTTTTCAAGCTGTATTGGCTCTCTGTAGCTGCCTCTGTGAAAGACAAGGATATTAGGGTATCTTGCAAGAATACAGAGAGCTTTGAAAGGGTTAAAAGCATCATGCCCAGGCATACTTGGGCAAGAACAAGAAGCATTGTAACCAATGTAGAAGCTAGATGAAACTTGGCCAGAAATAGGGAAC
>NW_005061726.1:0-1126 GCF_000277835.1 Geospiza fortis
CCCTAGCCTCTACCTGGCTAGAGGCAAGGCCCCTCTAAGTCTGGTTGTCCTTCCTTCCCTGGGTGTACGTTTTAGAGGTTCCTTCAGGGTTATTGGACATGTCGTCATCATACCTGGCAGTTCAGCTATGGGCTACTGGAGCTGCTTCCTTTTTGGTGGAACTTCCTCTCTGAGTCTTGCTCTCTTTCAATTCACACAACCATTGTGCCAGAGCAGCAGTGGGTCTTCTATCCCACCTCGTCATATTTTTCTCCACAATCACGCAGGAAGAACCACAGGTCACCTCGGGAAGTGTACCTTCTCTCCCTATTTAGAAGAGGTCTGTTCTTGGTGTCAGAACCTCTGATCTGTACTGCTGAGATCTGGAGAAGGTCTTCTTTAATCTCCTCCTAGAGTTTCTTGTGATTCTCCTCTATCTTCTAATTTCTGGAGACGTGTTTCTACAGCTATGATTCTGGCATGTGTTGGGCCACATACAGCATCTGCATATGCTCTGAGGTTCTTTGCCATATCAAGCACGGTCTCCTCCCTGTCATCCCATTTTGTTATTGCTAAAGCAGGAGCATATTCTTCTGGCCCAAGGTGCACAAGTTTTCACTACATCACAGATGCACATAGTACCAAGTCTGGATTCCTAATTTTTATGTCATCTGAGAAGACAATGTCTGCCACTGCCATTTCCCTCAAGCATTGAATCCCTTCTTCTATGGTCTTCCACTGAGTTTGCTGCATATAGAGATCGTCTGCACACAGATATCTTTGTGCCACACTTCCCAGGACCTGTGCCCAGAGGCTGTGAGAGTCAGCCACCCATCATTCCTTAATTGATAACTGGGTCATGTGACAGGGATCTCAAATGCCTCACTTCAGTATCATCCAGAATTGTAGCCTCGCCCGCAGCATCCCAAAGATGGACTAACCAACAAATTATAGATTCATCAGCTAGTCCAGTGTAATCCTTTCTTATGCCACGAAGGTCCTTCAGGGAAAAGGACTCAGTAGTGACTTCTGATTTTGAATCAGTTGCCTGCTTTGAGGCTCCTTCCCCCACATCATCATTATCATCCACTGGCTGATCAGTTTTGGTTTTATGTTTCCCACCTCTCATGGTAGGAGCAACAGCCAT
>NW_005061727.1:0-1126 GCF_000277835.1 Geospiza fortis
AAAAAAAAAACCTAAGAAAAATTTTACTTAGTAAAAGTAAGTGATACCCACCCAGTATCATCAAGGAGCTTCATGGAAGAGATGGAACTACAACTCTTTTGCAGGCCATTGCTCTGTTGCCATAACTAAGTGCTTTTCTTCTCCCACAATCCATCCACAACCTTTTCCAAGATTTCCTTTTTTTCTCTCTGTAAATTAAGCTCAGTCTCACAGGTAACAGCTTTCTTTAAGTCAGTGACTCCTCTTAAAAGATCTTTTTTATGCACAGAATACACGTTTGATCTGTAATGCTCCTTTTGTTTTAGTGTGCACGCGTGTGCATGTCTGCCCATTCCTTTATCTGTGTCTCCATGTCTTGTGTTGCCTTGTATTTGTCTGCCTGTATCATTTCCTTTTGTCAGGGAGAAAAGGAAAAGGCAGACCTCCTAAACTGCAGGTTTAAAGCCTTTGTGGCTGCATAAGAGCACTGCTATTTGAGCTGGCTGGGTGATAGTGATACAGCACTAGGTGTCAGAGAACAGTGTACTTTTCCTCCTTCTAATCTTCATCCAGTTTCAGTTGTCTCAGACTTCTGACTTTTTGTTCAGGTTGATATTTTTAGCCACTTCCATTCTTCATCTCTCCTTAACATTTCTCATCTCTTCTGCCTAGGTTCTTTTTGAGATCTGTCCCATCACCATTTCCTGAGTCTTACACCTGAGTTCCCTTAAGGTCTTTATCCAATTTGAGTGCCCAGGTTTGATTAATTGGCCCTTCCAATGTTATCCCTCCTCCTCCTCAGCTTCCATCTCCATCCATGGTTTCTCGTCCCAGTCTCATCAGATTCTTTCACACAGTGAATCCCTTTTGTCTCTTTGCTCCTTGTCCATCTGCCTGTTGTGTGCTGGATACTCCTGTTCCCCAGATGATTGAGTGACAGTAGTATCAGGATCCTTAGGGATGTCTTCTTTCCATTCCAGTGGCTTTTTGTGCTTAGGCATGGAGTATTTATTACAGACCTCCTCCCTCTAATCCTTGTCAGACTGAAGGAACCTTTGCAGGAGGTACATGATGTCCAGTCAGTGCTGGAAATTGGAGAGGATCAGTTATCATCAATGAGAGTAGGTTTTTCTGTGATTTTTCACTG
>NW_005061728.1:0-1126 GCF_000277835.1 Geospiza fortis
AAAACATTGTTCTAAATACAATCCTTGCTTGGCAGCAAGGTACCATCAGGTGTGAGTGCAATTCACTGCCCCCAAACCATTTGTCACCGTTATTTATGTTGTTTCTACACAGACTCTAATCGTCTTGACACTGCCCTTTTTTAAGAAGCAAGCAAATTATTGGATTCTGTTTGTAACTCTGAGACATCTGTTTTCCTCTTTTGTCACTGTATCTTTTATTCTTTTCAGGAATCAGTTGCCTGGAACCACAAGATCTGGTATAAATCAAACCAGTGGATTAATTTCCTCCAGTAATAATTACACAGGATTTTTTTGGGGTGGAGGAGAACAAGAGGGGGATGGACTCAATATCATGCAGCATTTCAGGCAACACCCTATTCTTCTGGTACAGTGATCTTCACCTAACATTTCATCACTGTCTAAACTTGATAATCAGTGGCTTTCTAGCAAGAGAGTGCATGCATGTGTGAATGGATGCAAAATCATAACAAGGATTGCACTTCAGCCTCTCTCTGTTCCCTGGCGTTTGCAGGATCACCTTGCCAGTCTCTTAATAGCTATAAAAAGCATACCAAAGGCACTATTTTACAATGAAAATTTGTTCCTCTTTTCTTGGTTTTGTTCCACAGAGTACCCCAGGATTTCCCCTGATCCAGTGACTTTCATGCACTGGGAATCACTTTGCCCTTCCCTCTTTCCTGATCCCACCATTAACTTCATACTGAAGTCCACAGATACAAATACGGCACCAAACCCTTCACTGCCATGAACATGAACCAGTTACAGATGTGGCCCTGCAGAAGGAAGCTTCAGGCTCTGTTTACATTTGTTCAACAAAAAGCTGTACAAGATTGCAGAGATTAAAACTGGACATGGCACATTCCACCAGTCCTCTGCACTAATGTCAGTAACAAGAGTTCTTATTTCTGAGGGATGCTCATGCAGGAGTAGCTATTTTAGGGGATGTTTTGGCGGGCTTTTAAGTTTATGGGAATTGCAGAGACAATGTTTTTCTAAGAGGATGATTCAATACACTGGGTAATGTATTTCAACTACATAAATTCTGCATGCAGACCCTGGATGTTTCACATGGTTTCAACAATCCACACTGTAACAGCTTAAACAA
>NW_005061729.1:0-1126 GCF_000277835.1 Geospiza fortis
ATGATCTTAAATGTCTTTTCCAACCTACAGGATTCTATGATTAATAATTTTCATAGGGTGCTCATAATTGCATTTTTGTCCTTAGTTATTTCCCCTCTTAATAAAGTGTCACCAAATGATTAACTTGTTAAGAAAATAAGAAATTAAATGGAAGAGACAACCTCAGGCTCAGTTCAAAAATTATTCTCCAACTGGACATATAAAGTAGCTATAAATCCCAAAGGAAAAGTGCAGAAAGTAGAATGTGAGTTCTCCCACATTTGGCTGAACTCTAATTGCTCTTGAATTCAAGCATCTAATCAGAACACATGGCTGAAGCTCCTGCTACAAATGACTGGATGGCAAGGGTGTGTGAGAGAGAGAGAAATCTAAAAAGCAGTTTGTCCTCATCATGAAAATGTCAGCTTTCCTTCACTGACCGCACAGTGGAATCAAGGACAAGGACAGCTTGTTTAGGCTAGACATGGAGCTTCCAGAAACTCTAAACTCAGCTTTGCTGAGCTCATTATGCTCCACTAAATTGTACTGAAAATCTTTCCAAACTAAAGAAAACACCATTCCTCATCTGAACTTCCCCACTCACAGAGATAAATTTCATCAGAGAACACATGACAGCTCCAAAAGTGAGTGTAAAGGAAAATTATGAGTTTATCAGGACAGAGGGCACTTCCAAAGACAGTAATAAATGTTGGCATTAAAGGAAGGCTGCTGTATAAATGAGAAATAAAATGCCATAAAACTACTGAAGTGCTATACACACATTGTACATATGTTTGCCTATAGATGATGAAAAAGATTTGAATTTGTCTGCTAGGAAAAGAGATGAGTTTTAACATGTTTCAAAGATGGGCTTGATGTGAAACTGATGGCAAACATTGTGTTTTGAAAGTTTTTAATGTGCACCCTTGTGAGTCACCTTAGTCCTTTCTGTATGATTTTCTAGTGGGTTAAAGCCCTAGTGTATGTTACCCCTTCTCAAAATCACATTTGCTATTCAGGTACGGAGAGGGATGAAGAAAATATGGAGTTATTATTTGCACTGTCTTTGAATAATACATGAAGCACACCGCTTGGGTGACTAAAAGATGTTTGAATTTTATTGTTGTTGTTTTTTGTTGTTGTTGTT
>NW_005061730.1:0-1126 GCF_000277835.1 Geospiza fortis
AAACAAAAACAAAAACAAAAAAAACAACCAGCCCATTGTATAGTGTTTTAAGGCTCTGGAACAGAAAAAAAATGCTTAATGTGAAGGCTGGCATGAATATTTCTATTTCTGACCACTAGCCCATAGAGAACAATGCTGCCTTAGCAAAGTCCTCACTCTGTTTAACATATACTGAACTTGGCAGTGTTAAGCTATATATATTTTCATACATTTCTGTTTGAACTTTGGATAATGGTTCTTATAAAAGAATGTAAAACTGGAGGTCTTTGTACTTCCCACAGCTATTTTTCAAGCCAGAGTTGTGCTTTGTTTTCTGAAATTGATATCCTCATTCAAACAAATATGTGATAAAAAATGTGTTCATGTGTGAAAAAGCCATATGCAGTGTTGAAATTCCAGCCAACTCGTTATACAGATACTACATACTGGAGAAATGATGACTCAGTAGGGGAATTTTGCTCATCCCGTAACAATGCTCCACTTCATATGCAACACCTTGCCTTCTCTTACTGCTGCCAGGGACTGGGGAGGTAGAGATGTGCATGGACATTGGCAGGGTACCTTAGAAAGTTATTCTGCTGTTTCCACTGTGGGTTTGGTTTGGTTATAAAATGGATGTATAAAGAGATATATACTCTCCCTGTAAGATCGAGTACAGTCATGGTGCTTCTCAGGCTCTGATGGGAAGGAAGAGGCAATTTCAGCCTTGGCCTCCTAATTTGCATGACTCTCTACTCTATAATCACCTACTGTGTTGTTGTTAGCATGAGCAGAAAGTTACCTGTTGATGTGTTACTGACCTTCTATTTCATGCATTCATTTTGGTAATTAGTCAGAGGAAACAGAAAAAGGACAGAGGCTGAAACTTGTTCATCATACATAAGCTAATGCTGGCTGGCCCAGTTTTCCACCTTGATTTTCCCTATCATTTGTATTTGCACATCTGGATTTGTGAAAGAGGTGGTTCTAGCCCATCCCTTACTACAGACCTCTGATAATTAACTGAAGTACAGTTACTCTGTCTGTAGGAGCAGTATCCTGAGAAAACAGACAGCAGAGGGGAAGGGAAGGGGGTAGAAAGAAAGAAAAAGAAGGAGAGAGAAGGAAGGAGGGAAGGAAGGAGGGA
>NW_005061731.1:0-1126 GCF_000277835.1 Geospiza fortis
TTGCTGATGCAGGCCAGGATGCCATTGTCCTTCTTGAGCATGTGGGCACAATTATGAGCCACACATGAATTCAGCATCTTAAATATCAGAACATTTAACAAGTCTATACATTCTTTGTTAAATTTTTTTCCTTACTTACTTAACAATACACTGTTCTTTCACTTTGCAACTGAATGAACTCCTCACATTTGCAAGAAGAATGCCTGATTCCAAATAGCCTGTCCATGACATTCACCTTCTCCTTCACGAAAAAAACACTGCACATTTGTAACATTAACTCATGAGGCCTTGAGGACGACCTGCACAACTGGATAAGGAATTCTGCTGCCTACAGGAAAGAATGAATTAGCTGAGTATTTGCTGGCCTCATAGAGATACAGTACCAGACAACATCCCTAAAATAGGATCATGGAGAGGATACCTTTAGTCAGGATCATCTGCAGTGACATAATTCCAAGAGTCAAACTGCCAAAGACAAAAGTTCCACTTGCGAACTCAAACTTTATCTGCATCCTATGGGTCTTCTTGTAGCCTACTATAGTTCACCTCAAAATGCAGTATGAGTAAAAATGCCACAAATAAATCCACGTAGAAAAGTATGAATTCTGAATTTCCCTCCTCAGGACAAAAGCAAACAAACAAATCAAACAACCAATCAACAACAACAAGAAAATACCACAGTAAAAACATTCTGCTTAGCTTTTAATAGAATTGAAAGAGATTCAAAACAATAAAGCAGTGTTTTACAAATGGCCAAGCAGTCTTTGCAAAGTAATGAGCTCCACAGATTTCAGCTTGTAAAAGGTGCTGGGAAACATGTAGTCTTAGGCCCGTGTTTTATGGTGAATGCCCTTTTCTTCTGAGAATAAATTAAAAAATAGCAAACAAGCAAGTAAGAAACACAAACCGTTCCTTGGGGCCAAAAAGAACTCAACTACCTGATAAATCAACATAAGAAACTTACAGATTTTTAAAACCTTTTCCTGAAAATGCAGGTTTTTTCAATTTTATATGTTTGTAAAGGATCATGTTACTTTAACATTTTCTTTTGTTCCCTTTCTTTTATCCTATAGCAAACTAAAAAAAAAGCAAAACAAAACCAAAAGAAAAAACAAAAACAAAAACA
>NW_005061732.1:0-1126 GCF_000277835.1 Geospiza fortis
AAAAAAAAAAGGTGCAATTCTTGAGATGTAGCTACAAGAATGAATTCTTTAACCAATTGGCCATTTTTATTAACACAACTGAATTTTAACACAACTTCCACTAAACCTCAGCAATTATGAGATCTAAGGATTCCAGGTTTCTCATTACAAGGAGGCTATCTCAAGGCTTTGCCTTGAAGCAGTGCAGTGAATGAGATCTGCTACTGCAATTGCATTTATTCTCCAGTAGAAAACAAAATCTGATGTCACTGTAATGAGACTGATAATCCCTTGTTACCACAGAAGAAAGCCTGTGATAAGATAAAGGGATTTCCCTGTAGCATAAGATAAATCTGTCTGAACAAAGAAAGACCATCCCTGCTAATCCTGAAGTACACAAATTTAGTGAAATTTGTATTATAAATACAATTGCAAAATATCATAGTAGATGACATTCTCCTTCTGAGAATTTTCACAGCTATTTACTGGTCCTTCACTCTATATGGGAGATCAAAGTCAAGCTGAACTGCTCAGAAGTTTGTCACAACCAGAAATACAACGTCATGTATCAAATAATTTATATTTATTCAAACACATAGTACTCAACCCTGGCTTTACTAAGATGCCAAAACACCTGCTTCCAATGGATTTTTAGAAGTGCAAGTTCTTTCAGGTCTGTAAATAATCTGACTGACATATAAACAGACACATTAATGAGTTTTCATGAATATAGTAAAATTTAGTGTGATACAGTGTTAGGGTGATGCTATAATTGGGACAAATTAGTTTGGAGGAGAGAAGGCTCAAAGAGATCTTATCAGCCAGGACATTTACAGCGACATAACAGAGGCAGTGACACAGAAAGTTTCCTCTGAACATCAGGAAATACCTTCTTGCTGAGTGTGACCAGGTGCTCTCACCTTGCCTGAGCAATGAAAATTTGTATTTGCCAAAGTCTCAGTGTATTTATCCTAGACTAATTCCAGTCCACCTTGAAATGTCACCACTGGAGGATACTGCAGGAGAGGCTCAACTACATCCTACAGATCCATTCAAAATCAGGAAGTCAGTGAAGCAGCACCCATTCAGCTCTTTCTTGCATTTTAGTCACTTCTAACAACCCGGGATGTACCAGCAATTCCTTCAC
>NW_005061733.1:0-1126 GCF_000277835.1 Geospiza fortis
CAGATGCCAGGAGCCCTGCCAGAAGGCCACAGCAACCTAAAAACCCCAGGAGTACTCCCTGCTGCTTGTGTTGAAGGCACCAGAGGGAATGCCAGGGCTGGTGGCTTCGGGGATTTTGCAAAGGGTTGAGGCAGTGCCAGATTTCGTGAGCGGAAGGTGACTCCAAGGGAAGCAAGGCAGCTCTGAAGCAGCAGCTATGCTATGAGAAATCCTGGGATTAGGTAACACCTTCATTTAAAATTATTTGCACCTTTTATGACGGTGCTTTTCATCTCTGGCATTACTTCAGTGGAGGGAAGAACCAGCTCCCATCACAGGCACTGCACTATCACCCAGTTCACTGCTGGACACCACTGCTTCCACTGATCCAGCCTTGAAAGGGCAGAAAATCCCCAAACAACTAAGCTTTTGGTCAAACCACGTTTGTAGAAGGGCCAAGAGGAAAAGAAACACTGCCTTCTCTAGGCTATCTGCACAGGCCCCAAACTGATACAGTTCAGATTCTTCAGCTCATGCTTTTAAAATAACATTTTTAAAATTAATTAAAAGTCTCCTTCAGGCAGCAACCTGCAGAATTCCTGACCCAAAGAGCTGTGGATGAGAAGATCTATGTGGATTGAAGGAAAACCAGCGGATTTTCTGCAAGAGAAACTCAGGGACAGCTGATGACCCCCAAAGGCACATCCAGCTCAGGGAGTCTCACTGAAGGCAGCCAAGGAGAGAAGAGGATCAGTGGGAAGTGTCACATTCTTACCCTATTCATATTCTTCCTTTACACCTCACTATGACTGATGTTTTTCTCAATTCCCCCTTGGATCAGGCATTAGCCCAACCCTAACACAACTTCAAAGCACTCCTGGGACAGGGGATGAGAGGGAAAAGAACTGAAAGCAAGAAAAAGTCAGATTGCCACAGGGGACAAATGGGAGCTTCCTGCTAAATGGAAAGGCCCAAACTGGAGGAACAGTGATGTCCACAGGTCCTGGAAGGGAGCCCCACCAGGAAACTCTGCCTGGAGGAGGACAGCACATGGGACAGTGTCACAGCTGAGATAGCCATGATATACAGGATACCACCTTACCTCTTCAGAGGGCTGCAAGCATCCACCCTTCTTGTTCTGTAGCCC
>NW_005061734.1:0-1125 GCF_000277835.1 Geospiza fortis
CAGCTTGAGACCAAGGATAACCGTTATGAGCTTCAGGCTTAAAAAGCATAAACAACGGGAAACTGAAGAGAGCAAACAAAGAGGATGGGATTTCATGACCTGAAGCTGTAATTGGACAATTAACCCCAATATGGAAATGGACCAAAACTTAGAAAAGCGTAAAAACTCTGGGATCCATCTTGGATCCATCTTGGGTGTAGCCCTGGCGGGGCTCTTGTACTGCCCAAGGTATATCCTTTGGACGCCTTTCAATAAATACCTACTTTATTCTTTTAGCTCTGTCTAGTCTCTGTTCAAGGTCAGTCTCTCAAGGCATCAGAGGCAGGGTCCCTCTAGTCCTGGTTATCCTTCCCTCCCTGTGCATATATTCTAGAGGTTCCTTCAAAGGGATTGGATGTCATCTTCTTTTCCATTATGTCTGGCAACTTGGCTATGGGCAATTGGAGCTGCTTCCTTTCTGGTGGAACTTCCTCTCTGAGTCTTGACCTCTTTCAATTCATGCACCTGTGCTGCCAGAGCAGCAGTGGGTTTTCCATCCCGCCTCCTCATGTATTCTCCACAGTCCCACAGAAAGACCACAGCTCAGCTCATGGGGTGCACCCTCTTTCCGCTAGGGGACATCTGTTTCTGGTAACTGGGTCTCTGGTCTGCACCAATGAGATTTGGAGAAGGTCCTCTTTAAGCTCCTTGAGTTTCTGGTGAGTGTCCTCAATCTTATAGTTCATTTCCTGTATGCTCTCTGACAGACTTGATACCACTGCTGAGATTCTTGCATGTGTTGGGCCATGCACCCAGGTATGTGCATATACCCGGAGCTTTTTCACCATAGCAATCACGGTCTCATCCCCCTCATTCCACTTCATCATTGCTAAAGCAGAGACATATTCTTGTGACCCAAGTCGTACAAGTTTTATCCACATCACTGATGTGCATTTTACCATGTCTGGACTCTTAATTGTTTGGTCACCTGAGAAAATTATTTCTACCACCTCCAGTTCTCTCAATGTGAGAAACAACTGCTCACTTTGAAAAATGAAAAGGTTTATTAAACCTTGACAAAAATACAACAAAAGGACCACATAAGGAAAAATTCACAGAGCTGGGAACTGCCCTCATGGATACCAC
>NW_005061735.1:0-1125 GCF_000277835.1 Geospiza fortis
CCTGGGCCAAGCCAACAGGACATCCTGCTTTACTAAATCCCAGTCTCTTTGTGGAGGTACAAGCCAGGGCAATTCCTTGCTGTGGCAATTTCCTTCAGACTGAAGGAGGACAGGTCACCAGCATTTTCTGACTTGCAGTTTTTGACTCCACATATTCCTCGTGGGCTCTGTCCTCATGTTCACAGCCCTGCCCATGGAGGAATTCCAGGCAAGGCTTTCCCAGTCCACTGGCTTAGAACATCTTCAGCTCCAAGAAGTTCACCAGTGTGATTTTGAGCTCAGTTTTGTCTACCTGCTCTTCCCCTGATTATTCTGCTCTCTCACTGTCACTGCTATTACTTAGCCAAGGATGGGGAGAAATTCTGCTTCCCAAAGGGAACAGACTGCTTGCTTTGCCCCCAGCAGGAAAAGGCATTGCCTAAGAATTGTGACATCAATTTCCTGTAATCTGTGTGTGCTTGGAGGAGGATGGGGACGATGGCAGGCACACAGTGCACATCACCCACCTCTCAAGTCCGACATCCTGGCTCTGGTTTCTGACAGCTCCCTGCTGAGCCTGCTGATGACTGCCTTCTTTTCCAGGAGCGTGCCCTGCACCACTGCCAGCTCCTCCTGTAGCTTCCTGGGAAAGATCAGTGCAGATCTCACAGCCATCAGGAAACCTCACTGCAGGGAGCCCATGCATGCCTTCCTGTGCTGCATTCCTCCTTAATATTTTATTATTTGATTCTGTTTTTACCTGCCTTTTGGTCCCCTGGGGTCACCCTGTGGTGTGGGATTGGCCACACCACTTGCTGTCACCTGGAGCCATCCAGAGGGGATGGCAGATTGTCTTGTGCTGTTTGGCATCACTTTGATGCTCTTTGCCCTTAGAATCACTTCAGCCTAGCAAAGGGACTCAAGTCCTGTCCCAGACCGAAAAGATCTTGGGACAAGTGGCGTTGGACTTCCTTAGGCTCTCCCAAGTGGTCCCTGCCCTTCTCTAAGCATCTCTGATCACCATCAGGGAGTGCTGCTCACCTCAGACAAACATGAGACTCCATGGCAGGACAAATCTCCAGCCAAGCTCCCGATGCTGAGCTGTGGGCATCACACTGAAGTCCTAAAGGACAGACAAAAAAAAAA
>NW_005061736.1:0-1125 GCF_000277835.1 Geospiza fortis
AAAAAAAAAAATGTGTTTTATACCTAGCTCAAAATTATTCTGTTATATCAGGAGCTCTGATATAACTTTCTCTAACTTCTGTCTGTCTTTTCTGTATTCACATCACTATGCATGTGGATTCTTACTTTGGATACTGTTTGAGAAAAACAGTAACTTCAGTGAATGTGTGTTTTTGACAGACCTGGAATCATTACACTACAAGCTTTTTCAGAATCTAACCGAAAACTTTGGCTTGAAGCTATGGATGGAAAGGAACCAGTAAGGATATTTTAATTTTCATTTTACAATTTTCTAGATCACATATTACAGAAAGAAGCTAGTATACATTTCAGATACTCTGTCACAATACCAACAAATAGAGTTGTTTTGTTTGTGAAACACTAATGCAAGTACATAGTGAGGATAACTACAAAGCGGAAAAGTAGATCTATTAGTTTAAGCCTACATTTATATATATCATTATTTTATGATAGGGTATTTAAATTAATACTATTTTAAGTAACACAATAGCATATTGTCTAATAGGATTCGTGGTTCAGATAACATATGTGAAATGGTTGTTATTACAGTGATAAAGAACATCGATCTTTTGGGCTTTTTCATAGAGTAAACAATTCGTACCATCTCGAAAGGCATTGCAGAGAGCAGAAACACACATTGAAAGCTACTGAGAGACAGGCTTGTCTGAGCTTTCTTCTCACTATTTGTATGCTCTTAAAGTAGTCACTGAATGAGGCTGATGTCAGACCTGTATCTGATGGGGAAAAAACGACTGATCCATTTTATGAACTTGATGGGTGTTTTTACATGCTTCTTGTTGGCCTGAACCAGTACAGGAATTATAATCACAAGCTGGTTTGAAATATAACTCATCACGTCTCAGTAAATCTGATTTCCAATGCATTAGTTGCATTATGGTAGCACAGAGCTGTTAACCCAGCTGTGTGCTGGAGCAGTAAACCTCAAGAGATCATGAAAGGCGAGGTTGAGATTTCCCTAGAAGCAATCTAGTCCATAGCATGTTGCACCTCCTCACAAACCTGGCAATAAAGGATTTAAAGCACAAACATTGTTCTATTGCATTGTTGTTGTTTGACTGTTTTTTGTTTTGTTTTGTTTTTTACA
>NW_005061737.1:0-1125 GCF_000277835.1 Geospiza fortis
TGTTTTGTTTTGTTTTGTTATTTGTTTAAAGAACATTAGCTTTTGGTGGAGATGGGACCTTTTTGTTCCCCATGTGTGTTTTGTCTACTTGTGTGGTGAACTCATGCTCTCAGCTCAGGTATGAAGGAGCAACACTGCCTGCTAAGTGGTAAATCACATATTCTCAGAAATGCAGACTGCATTTTAGGACTTGAGAAGCAAAAGCACAGTGACTTTAAGGGCAGGAGGGGACACTTTGAAATAGAATTACAAGACAAAAAGCTTGACAAACTGAAGTTGAAAAACAGAAAAATAGACCTGTGAAGATGGTGAAAAACAACTGTTGGAGGAGTGGAAAAGGTTAGGAAATATTAGATGATTTTTGAAGAAATTTTACATATTAAAACTTAACTCAAAATTGCTTCAAAACTTTACTAAACAAATGTGGAAAGGTAAAAAGTTAAGGGGAAGGAGGAGAAAGTAAGAACAAAATATTACTGAGATTGGGTTCTCTTCAAAATAATTCTTGAATGTAAGAATATGGATGTATGACCACTGGAAATGTTACCTACCTGTATGAATACTTGTGGAGGGACTTCTGCACAAAGATCAGCAACCTAGCCTACTTTGTGTTGTTGCTACCGCTGTGATACTGTTGGGAAAAGATGGAACTGCAAAACAAAAAATACATACAATTGTGCGAAGGTGTTGCTTTAACGTATTGTGGTCCTGTACTAAGTGTGGCATAAAGGAAGAACTTTACTAAGGAGTGATGATACCAGAGTACAAACTGTACCCTAAATCATAATTCTTAGATTGCATTACTTGGTGTGATTTAATCAGTCATTAACTCAGGCAGTTGGTGATTAACTGGATGTTTGAAAGCAGCCCATTTCACAAATGAGGTTTTTCTATCATAATGGTGAATAAAAAAATAAACATGAAAGAAGGGAGATTTCAATGCTTCTGCATGAAGTAACTACTCATCCACCAACATTCCCAAGTCCTGCTCCTCAGGACTGCTCTCAGTCACTTCTCTTCCCAGCTTGTGTTTGTGTTTATGTTTATGATTGCTCTTACCTGTGTTTATGATTGCACCTGAAGGTGCAGGACTTTTGTCTTGGCCTTGTTGAACTTCACAAGGTT
>NW_005061738.1:0-1125 GCF_000277835.1 Geospiza fortis
TCAAAACTGTTTATATAAAAATGTGTCCTTTAGAGAAGCAAGTATGAAGGAAAGACAAAAAAACAAATTATGTTAATGTTTGTGTGAGTTCTCCCAGCCAATGCCTCACTGTGGCATATTATGATATAAAAGGCCAAACAAAGTGTAATAACCCCTGACACAAGGTGTTTATGATTAGCAAATATCATAGAGGCTTGATTTTGTCATCCCTAGGGATTGAGAGTCTAACCAAAACCCACATAAGTATAACTTTACCTCAGGATGAATCAGAGCAGCAAAATGTAACTCTCTTTCATTTCCAGACAAAGACTTTCTGAAAAAATGACAAGGAAAGGAGAAGCAAATTCTCTTGTGAAGAGATATCTAATTTTAGTGGTGTATCTGGCTGAATAGTCATTTCTGACTACTAATTGAATAGCTGGATTCAGCTGAAGTAATAGGAACTGGGGTCCTCAATGCAGGATTGTGGTATCCCCAGGTGTAGATGTACACAGAGGATGTGAGTTGCACACAGATAATAAATTTTACTGGTGTATACTCATATAACACAGGATTCAACTTATGCAAATACATTAAAAATTGAATGTGAAGTCTGCAAAAAGAAGGGGAGAAGCAAAAGTTGCAAGGCTTAATCCTCATATTCCCATCTACATTAGCTTGTTATATTCCCCTAAGCTTGAAAGGTAAATTGTAATAAAGAGTATGTGCTATAAAACCAAAGAAAAATACAAGATCCTATGGAAGAGAAAATAAATATGAACTATAAAAGATAAAGAACTTACCAATCTTTAATCATGTCCATTTTGATAGAGTCAATGCTGGAGTCCATATGCTGGAGTCTTTCCCTTGTTCACTAAACCTATTAACAACTTTTGAAACATAACATAAATCAAAACCCAGCTAAACCATGTAATCCACTGCTAAGTTCTAATGTGAGTGTAGAGTTTACACACTAAGCATAGATCTTTTTGTGACCTTTGCTGTAGAAAATCGTTCAGGTTCTCTTTTTTGTGCCTGAGTTTGTTTCTTGAGCAAGAATCTCATGCCATCAAATTCGCAGACATTCCTCAAGGGCGCTGATCTCACTGATCTTGATAAGGTTTTACCATTCCGGAATTAGGAATG
>NW_005061739.1:0-1125 GCF_000277835.1 Geospiza fortis
GAAGGGCAGTGGGATTTTAGCTGAACTGTTCTTATCCACAGCATCTCAGGGAGGATGGGTTTGTCAGACTTCAGGTGATTTAGGAGAGCTGGGCTTAGAAAAAGGACACACACATATCAGCAGAATTGCTGTCTCTAGCCCACAGATAAGCCTTCAGAAAAATAAACCTGCTTTTAAGTGGGAAAACAGGTCTTGTTTGTTGAGGAAGTAGGTAAGTGGGAGGAGCTCTGGTTTATTGCTTATTTCAGCCCAGCAGAGTAACAGCAGCTGAAACAATCAGGTAATCCGTGTGGAGGAGGAATCCCTATGTGCACCTTTTCTTCACAAGATTTCAGCTAATTATGGCCACAGAAAAACCACAAAATCAGTTTCTGAATACTGAATTTTACAAGGGAATCCATAGTTAAATACTAACTTTGGAGGTTTTGTGCTAATGAGTTCTCCAGTCTGAATATCGACTTTTCTTTCCCCAGGAAAGTCCTTTCCTTAATAGAACTGTGTATAAATGCCTTTATTTCTAAGCCACTGAATAAACTTTCAGTAGAAAAATCCAAGGTATAGAAATTAGAGTGAACATGTTCGTGGGGAAAATTGCTAACAAAACCAAATAATTTTTTGTCACAAAGATCTGGAAATGTGAGTACTTGAATTACTTCAATAACAAAGAAAGGGGATAATCTAAATCACACATACTTTTGGATGTGCTCAAGGACTTAATGGATTCAGAGCAATTGTTTCATAATATTGAGGAAAAGAGAAATTATTTAAGTTTAATCTACTCTCAAAATGCATGATAGAATAGTGATTTTTGTGCTTTGCAAGATGTACTTTTATGCATAAACTTTAAATTTAAAAAAAAATCTGCACTGAAGTGGATACTTTTAGTTCTTAAGGAAAATAAGGTAGGATGTTAGTGTGGGAAAATGCTCAGTTTTGCTTCCTATTCCTTAGTAAATTTGCAGCTTCTGCTGTTTTCTTTATTAAGTAATATAAAAATGTTCTCATTTCCCATGGTCAAGGTCCAATATTAACTTTTCCCTTCAAAATTTACCAGTGATGAGTCTTTTATTGTCCCTATGTGTTGTTTGGATTCACCATTTGAAGTTACCTATATATTTTTTTTTT
>NW_005061740.1:0-1124 GCF_000277835.1 Geospiza fortis
CAAGTATCTTCAAATTATGAAACAATCTGAAAAATGAAGAAAAATAGGAACCCACCTTAGTACTTTCAGACAACCAGCATATTATTTTCTTTCATGACTTTTCAAAGACTCCATCAACATCAATTATACTCCCATTTATGAAAGCCAACTACAGCAGCCATCAGACAATCACCAGAACTGCACATTCTTCCTGACAGATATTGGATCTGATAGACTTGGAAGAAATTTAGAAACATTTTGCTGCTGATAAATGTTTCTTTGGATATTCATCTGGATGAGACACGGCTTTCTTTCAATTTCAAGTTGTCATTCAAAGAAATTGATTTGTCCACAGGCAAAGAGCAGGCCTAATTATAAACGGATCATGTCAAAGGACAAGAATATCTATGATACCTCTAAATATTGGTAAGCAGATATGGACCATGCAGTGTCAAGATGACAACCCAAACCAATTTTGATTGATACCAGAGTGGAAGACAAAAACAGTGGGATTCTTCCATGTCTGTACTGATAAGTGCATAACATCTTCCAAGGTATACAAGAGTATCCAAGATTGGAGGCCAATAGGTACAACACAGATCCCCCAGCAAGTCACCATTCCTCTCGACTGACAGTAAGTAGCTAAGCAGGTTACCTGGCAGGGCCTGAAACAGCCCTTACTAAATGTAGGCAGGCAACTGAATCACATACGTGTCCACACTCAGGAGATGAGTGCTTTTGCTATTCTGCCAGACCAGTGGTTCCATAGTTGAGATGCACAGAAAGGCCTTAGGAACTTGTTTATTCCCTAAGGGAATTCATCTCTTACCCTAGTTTCTCCTATGAAGTGTCATTCTACATGCCACGAATTTTCTAGAATACTATGAGAAAGCCCTCCCACTGTAGCTCACTAGTCGTGCATCAAGGCCTCTATTGCAAAAGCACAAGTAATGTGAAAATTCATAATCTGTTTGGTTCTGTTCTGAGCTCCATTCAGAATCCATGTCCCGTCAACTCCACCACCATTCTTTCTAATCACAACAGGCTGCTTGGAAAAATTAAGGTACTGCTTATGAAATATCAGTACTCACTCCATGATATGGCAGAGAGTGAGTGTACAAGCACATGTACTGGGGGGAAAAAAA
>NW_005061741.1:0-1124 GCF_000277835.1 Geospiza fortis
TTTTTTTTTGACAGTTTTTCTTTCAATTTTATATACAATTCAGCAAAGGATTTGTGCTTAGTCTCAAGAGGGCTTTGGCAAGACTTTCAGTGACTTCAGTGTAATAGATGGGGTGTCTGAGGGGACTCAGAGCTTTTGGTCAGGAACTGGCTGAGAGGCAGCAAAGCATCCAACACTGAGTATCTGTGGGACTACTAAGCAGGAGAAGTTTGGGTTCAGATAGTGTCCTGTGCAGCCTCCAGCTTCCATTCTCTTGATAGTGCCCAAACAGGTAATTGGGCTCTATTCCCACCAGTGTTTCTTGGCTTCCACAGCTTTTTTATAAGCTTTTCTCTGTCATCAGGCTCCCTTAGAAACAAATAACACTGTCCTGCAAGAAAAGTTTGGGAGTTCTGAGGCAGAAGTGCAGCATCTATTGAAGATCAAAGCAAGTCTAGTTTTTTGGGCTGAAATTATGGATTTACATGCCTGTCCAACAGTGAGAACTATGCTACTGTGTGAGATCACAGGTTGTAGGTTTGGCTGCAAGAATCTCTATCCCTCCTGATACATCCAGTGACAACTGAATGATGCTGGTTTATGAAATCAGGAAGAAATTTATATGGCTGGGCTTGAGCAGCCTACACTCAAAGACAGCAATTGAGATTTGATTCTTGTGCAGTGCATGGCAAGCTTCTTGTTTACTTTTTAATGTGCATGGGCACATGTTAAGTTATAACCTAATTGAGAATTCATACTGTATTCTAGGAAGTGACTATTTGCTTCAGCAATTCTGTTGACCAGTACTGTGGAATCTAAAACTATGTATCCCAAAGAAAGCATAGAAACATAATTTGAATGCAAACTGTATTAAGTGCTCACATCCTGTATCCTAGCAGGAATTTCACCAAACAGGGGAAGTATTCATTGAACTAGGAGCAAAGCAATGTCAAGTTGAGAAGGAAATTACTATGGAAATGAGTTTTAAAAGCCTGAGGCAGATATAGGGAGAGGCACATTGTACAGGAATTTTCCTCATGCTCTCTAGCTTTTATGGCCTTTCCATTACTTCATCTGCAGCATGTAAGAAATCTTTAGCTTGGGAGACAGTCACTGAATTCCAGCATTTTTGTGCTATTGCTATG
>NW_005061742.1:0-1124 GCF_000277835.1 Geospiza fortis
AAAGCTGCAAAGAGTAGCATATGTTGGCTACATTTGTTGTACCAGTCCTATACCACATTCCCTGAATCCTTAACAGTGGCCCACAGCAAAGGAGACAGGTCGGTAGTAACACAATTAAATCATAGAAAGGCTTGTCAAAAAACTCCAGCAAATTACTTCTCAGTAAACTGCTCATGGGCAAACTTTGCATTCTGAGAGATATGCAGGAAATAAAAGAAATTCACCTCTCCATAAGGATTACAATAGACCAATGGGTTCCATGGCCTATCCAAAATGACTTTCTGCTTTTACTGGAATTCCATCACTCTTTTGGGACTTGTCCCATGACAAGCTCTTTACTCTACCTTGGTCCAAGAAAGTTCATGTCTAAGGCTCAAAGGCCTTAGATTTATCTCACCTGTTTCCATGAACCTTTGTGAATTCCCTGTTACTGCAGTCGTTTGCTACCTTCGTGGGAAAGAAAGAGGTACCTGAAGGAAGCCAAGGAGGGGGAAGCATTCATTTTCCTCCAAGAGAGCAGAACCTTGGAACTTGAGCTCTTCAGATGAAGTCTTAGCATGCCACATGGGAAACACTGGTACCAACCTGCACCTACAAGTTATTAGGTTTTGCCTACACTATAACCCCTCAGTAATAACAAAGGTCTTTGCTTTCTCATACTAACATCTTTACAGGAAATAGTAAGAAATGAAAGTAGCAGGCAAGCATCTGCAAGACAAAGTTATTCAATGGAAACAGATTACAAAGATGGCAAGACCATCTTATCTTAGACCAGTTATTTGGCAGTCTTGCAAAGCACCCTAACAGTAGAAAAAATGAATGCTTAAACTACAGGTAACCTTGCACAGAAACAGAATGAATGCCATGGGTCATTCTCTATGAGCAAGGCTTGATGTGCACATTAGTGTATGTTACACATCACACTGAAATAAGAAAAAGGGAATGAAAGGATTAGACTGCTTTATATGAGACATGCTGCAAATGTCTAATGCTTGGTGCTTCTACAGGACTAGAAGAAAAAATCATTAAGGGAATAAAACAAGAATTATTTGCTACAATGATGTGGCATAGGCATCTAGGGACAGAACAAAACAAAACCAAAAAACCCCAAGCAAACAAACAAA
>NW_005061743.1:0-1124 GCF_000277835.1 Geospiza fortis
GAAAAAATGGGAAAAAATGGGGAAAATCAATGGGGAAAATCAATGGGGAAATGAGCTCGTCCTGAGAGATGATGGGGTCGTCCACAGGGAGCTGGGAAAATGGGGAGAAAAACGGGGAAATTGGGAAAAATGGGGAAAAAAGGGAAAAAATGGGGAAAAAAAGGGAAAAAATGGGAAAAAATGGGGAAAATCAATGGGGAAAATCAATGGGGAAATGAGCTCGTCCTGAGAGATGATGGGGTCGTCCACAGGGAGCTGGGAAAATGGGGAGAAAAACGGGGAAATTGGGAAAAATGGGGAAAAAAGGGAAAAAATGGGGAAAAAATAGAAAAATGAGGAAAATCGGGAAAATTGAAAAGAAATGGGAAAAAGCAAGGGGAAAATGGGAAAAAACGGGGGGAAAAATGGGGAAACCCAAGAAAAAATGAGAAAACCCAAGAAAAAATGGGGAATAAATTTGGGAAAAACCAAGAAAAAATGGGAAACACCAGGAAAAACAGAAAAAATGTAGGAAAAATGGGGAAAACCAAGAAAAGAAGGGGGAAATCCAAGGAGAAAAGGGAAAACCCAAGGAAAAATTTGAAAATCCAAGGAAAACCAGGAAAATCTCAAGGAAAAATGGGAAAATCCAAGAAAAAAATGGGAAAAAAGTGGGGAAATGGGGGTAAAATGGGAAAAACCCAAAGAAAAATAGGAAAAATCCAGGAAAGTGGGAAAAACCCAGGAAAAACCCAGGAAAAATGGGAAAAATTGGGAAAAATGGGAAAACACCAAGGAAAAAATGGGGAAAACCAGGAAAAAATGGGCAATAAATTGGGAAAAATGGGAAAAACCCAAGAAAAAATGGAAACACCAGGAAAAACAGAAAAAACGTAGGAAAAATGGGGAAAACCAATGAAAAATGGGGAAAACCCATGAAAAATGGAAAACAGGAAAAATAGAAGGGAAAATCCAAGGAAAAAAGGGAAAACCCCAAGGAAAAATGGGAAAATCCAAGAAAAAAACAGGAAAAATAGGAAAAAATTGGGAAAAAACGGGAAAACACCAAGGAAAAAATGGGGGAAACCAGGAAAAAATGGGGAAAATGGGGAATAAACTGGGAAAAATGGGAAAAACCCAAGAAA
>NW_005061744.1:0-1124 GCF_000277835.1 Geospiza fortis
AGGTCTATTTTTATGTTATTTGGCCGTTGCACCTAAGGTGGCAATGCTTATTGCACCTTTATTTTGACATGCTCATACACCCTTGTTGCTGCTCTTGTGCTGTTTGTTGCTTCATGACCTGGCCACAGGATTCAGATTGTAATAAGACGAGATTTTGTATTTGGTACCAAATAACCATTATAGCTTCATCTAACTAGGATCAAAACATTGACACACTAAAAAAAAAACTTGTTCTAAAAGTGCAGTACAAGCCTATTATGTTTACCCCACATTTGCATGGATCCCATCTATGTACTAAACTGATGAATTTTACCTCCTTTTCTAGACAATGTGGACTTTTCAGTCATTTCTAAATTAATATACATTCAGTGTCACTGAAGACCTTGTGTCACCCTGCACATCATATTCATAGTTATTAAATATCATTTTGGAAACAAAATAAACAAATCCTCCTGTCTATCTTTGGGGAAGAGGAGAGGAGAAATTTAGCAGCTTGAAGACCAGAGGATATAATGCTTCAAATGGTGGTCTTCTATAAATGCAGATGACTTGTGAATCATGAACCAAGAAGCCTACTAAAAGTAAGAAGGAATGAGCTAGTGAGAAATATGCCAGGGAAAAATAAACCACAGAAAACAATTGCATCTTTCAGTCATGCAGAAGAAGGACAGAGTGTAACACAGAGTGTAACATTAGAAGTTAATTTAAAACTTGGACTGTATGTAGTTTCACCAGAGATTTTGCTTGGAAGGTAAAATAACAGGTAGCCACCTGTTTTCCATATTTACTCAACTGTCCTGGTTTTAATCTTGTCTTTGTTAATCTATTTAAAACAAAACCAAACGAATTCATTTAGTATTACACTGTGGCTCCATTGGATTTCTTTAATAGCTTTAAATGAAAGTTATCCTGGCAAATTAATATTTCTGAATAATATTAACCTCCTACTACAAAGAACCCCCTCACCTCAAGTCCCCAGATCTCTGTCTTGAAGAAGAAAATAACAAACCTTTAGTTCTTAACACTAGCACTGAAGTATTTTCTGTGGTCATTCATTCAGAATGAATAAAAAAGGCAATAAGCTAAGAACTATAAAAGCACTGTTCATAGCAATATTTTTTTTT
>NW_005061745.1:0-1124 GCF_000277835.1 Geospiza fortis
TGAGCCTCCTTTTGTCCAGGCTGAACACCCACAGCTCCCTGAGCTGCTCTTTGTTTGACTTACCCTCTAGACTCTTCACCACAACACACACGTGTGATTTTGAATTTCTCTTAGTGCTTGGGAAGAAGATGTCAAGAAACCCAGCAATGCCTTTAGACTCAGGTGTTTTGTGCATTTCCAGCCTTCCAGGCCTGAGTAGGATTGCCCCATCAGTGCCAGCCATGAAACCTGGCACAGAGGCCCCTGCAGAGCAACAGAGGTGCTCGGGGTGCTGGGAGCAGAAGCAGAGCCTGCAGGAAACCTGGTAGAAGGTTTGGGTAGGGAACCTTGCACATGCTGTGTCATTGCTAGTGTCAGTGGGAACAAGACTGATCAGTGTGGCCTTGACTGTGATCAGACAGAACTCTAGTAGCAGTGTAAGAAGAGAAAAATCCATTCCCTGGAGGCATCCAAGTATTTGGTGTCATTTTAGGATTAATGGCTGTAATTGCCAGGAACAAAGACCACAGGTGGTTAAACATAACTATGACCTCTTTCAGGGAGACTTCATATCTCCTACTGTTGTCTGTAGCTGTGAGAAGAAAACAGGCTGCACTACTGGATCATGGATAGCTCTGGGTTTCTGTCCTGACTTTAAAAGTTAGTTCTGGCTTTCATCAGAGGATGAGCATTTCATGAATTGAAAGACATCCAATAACCTCTGACTTCTGTAATCCCATAATGAGTTCTTTGAAGTGATTTGGCTATTATAAGACATCTTGAAAGAAATTTTGTCCATCAGTGCTTGAAAAGAATTTAACCCTTAAAACTGGCTGAGCTGTGAAGTTACTCTCATAAAGGCTATTGCAAAAGAAATCGTATCCTTGAAGGCTGAAGAATCCTAAGAACATTCTACTGACAATAGAATCAGAAGTGTAGCAGAAGAAAAAGGGGAAAAAAACCCTTTTATTGTATGTAAATGTCTAAGAACAGAGACACCCATACCTCTCCACACATTAAACAGCACCAGGCACACTCTGCTTTATGTACTCCTAAACAGATCATGAGAGGTAGCAATGGAGCCAGCTTTATGGATTGTGTGAGAACAACAGAAAAATAACCTGGTCTTTAGTGATTGTTACTGA
>NW_005061746.1:0-1123 GCF_000277835.1 Geospiza fortis
ACTGTATAAATTTTGGGGCAAGGATTCATAGAAGTAGTGAACATACAGTCATTCATTGGTTTCCAGGTTGCAGGCACAAGCTGAAAAACTGCAGGAGCTTTTCTTAAAAACATGTATTTAAAGCATCTTTTTTTGCTCATTCGAAAGAGCAATGCTCAGAAACAGCTAGGATTAGTTGTTTTATCTTGATGTTCTGCACTGTATGAAAGAGGGAAAAATGGAGACCAGAAAGGTACAGAAGAGGACAAGTTAAAGAACATGGTATGCATGGGATAAATCTTGGCAGCATTAATGCCAACAGAGCCTTAGAGGATGAATTACAGCATTGAAAATGCCTGATAAACCAAATCTCAGAAAGAATATAAATCTCCATCTCTTCTGCAGTGTTTTGCAGTAGTCTACACACCACTTGAGTGCATTATAATTTTGAAACAGAATTATTCTTATAAGTGAAAGCTGCAATTGGCTTTTTCGGTAAGTTTTCAACCCACTATGCCTCACTCCCATGTACTGCAACCAGCAATACTCATTTGCTTCCAGCTTGCCTACTTGTTTACCTTACAGGCCAGGGAAATTGTTTTGCTGGGTGAACATTAAGAAAAAAAGTTCTTTTGCATGGCATATAACTAAAGAAATTACTCAGGACTTTGATTTGTGTCCTGATCTCCTTTTTTTTTCCATCAAGAATTACCACTTTGCCAATTCTCAATACTCCAAACAGGCAAATATTTTTGAAAACTTGACCTGAAAATGTAATTACAAGTAATACAAAGTGAGAAAAATTATCACTGAGTATGCCAATCTTTGTTGGACTGTAGAAGTCTTCCATCTAATTTTAGTCAATTAAATTGTGTTATTGTTTGAAAGTGCAGAAAGCCAAGGACAGCCAAGAAATTAGATTCTACCTTCATTTATTGTCATAAAAGGCAGGGAGATAAGATACAATGTTTCTTCCAGACAAGTCAAGAAAAAGCAGCTGTGATTGCCATTACACATTGACTCTTTTTATTGGTGATGTAAAATTGTGTACTCACAATTTTATGCTTTTTCATAAAATGAAATGCCTGACTTTAGGTGACAAGAAGAAGCACAATTTCAATTGTGGCATGCAAAGAAAAAAAAA
>NW_005061747.1:0-1123 GCF_000277835.1 Geospiza fortis
TCCTGCATGTTATTTTGGGAGAAATTTCTCCTTTCTAGCTATTGGAGAAGGAACAGAGCACAGATGCTCTGCTTCTTGCAGCCTTTTTGCTTACAAGAATAGGGAAGGACCAAGGAGAGGGAGAGGAAGCAGCTCAGGTGTTGGGAGCAGGTGATGGAGGAGAGTGTGGTTCCAACCACAGGGAAGGTTTGTGTTTAAGCTGAAAATGCTCAATGGCAGCACCAGTCTGGTTACTTCTTCTGCCTCCCTTGTGTGAGGGTGTTTTGTGCAACAGTTTGTTTAAATGAAAACAGGAGCAGTATTTGGTAAAGTTTGAGAAGGAGTGGTACTGTGTAGCAGGACATCAGACTAGAAATTTCTAAGTGTAGCAGGTAAAGGAAGTGCTGGGGGTGCAGGTCGCCTAATCTGTCAGAGATCTCAGAGCAATGCCAGTTCTGTTTGGGTTTGTGTTTGTGTGTTTATTCCCTGCATTGTCAGATGCCTCTGCTGCTGTAGGAACTTCAGAGAGGTATGAAAAACATTCCTTCTAAAAATACTGGGAAGCTCCCTCCACCCCCATTGTTTATTGGAAACTTTTCCCCCGTCTTAAGATATTTGATTATGGTGTAATGCAGCTAATTTAAGCATCTGTTTATCACTGCCTGGCTAGACTGAATGTGAAATTTCAATTGAATTACCTCCCAAGAGAGCTTTGAGCTCTGAGGGTAAAACAAATCATTTTCTCTCCATTCCCCTGGGATTGTCAATAAAAAGAATTCATCTAAATAGTTTACATGCATTTTGAAATGTTGCATCTACCAGACTTGGGTTTGTTGTTAGTGGAAAATTGCCAGTGTGAGTGGAATATTGGCTTTAACTCGACTATGGCACTGTTGCAGCATGGTGGTACACGGTCTGGGAAGGCTACAGCTGTGAAATAATTTGCATTTAATTCATATTTGATCAATATAAGTGTGTGCTTTATTTTAGAATAGAAGGGAGCGTATAAACCTAGCTTATTAGAATCTCAGGCAGAAGACATCACCAGCCCACTAGCTTAAAATCATAAAATATCCTGAGTTGGGAGGGATCATGGATTCCATGGATGATTGAGTCTAAATCCTGGTCCTGCACAGGACAGCCC
>NW_005061748.1:0-1123 GCF_000277835.1 Geospiza fortis
CTGAGATTCCCACTGGGAAAACTATTGTGCCAATTATTCAAATGCTTTGTTGTGAAGGCAGGTAGCTCAATCACCTTGTCTCAGATCAGTCCTTTGCCTCATGTATGCTGATGCTAGCAAGGGAGATCCTTGATATTTATGAAAATTAATGGCCAAGTGCTCTGGGGGTGCACATAGGCCCAGCCCTTATATTCAGCTACATCACAATTTTATGTCTGCATCTTAGGCTTGTATCTCTCTCATAACTGAAATTCCATAGTTCTTGCTAAGTAAGCCATGATGTCTGTGGGATATAGTCTTCCATGCATATTTATAATTTCTTCAGGACCTCCTAACATTTCTACAGTATCCATCAGAGAAGCCTGCTTACAGTGAACTTTCTTCTAACCATTTCTTCTAACCATTTACCATTATATCATGTATAATATCATGGGTCACTACACTCGGTAGCATGAGCCAGGAAGCATGGCTTTCTGCAAGCCCATGGTAATATGCTAGTTTGTCCTGCCTGTGCCTGTGAGCAGCCCTTTGAGCAGTCCTGCTCTTGTCTAAATCCATTCTATACAGTCATAAAATCAGAGGAAAATGGATCTTTTTCTCTGGAGGTGAACAGGTGCTATACCTCTTCTCAAAGTGAGATCTGCTAGAGCAGGTGTCTCAGCACCGTGTCTAGCTGAGCTTTGAATGTCTCCAAGGATAAACAAACACTGCACAGCCTCTTTGGTCAAGCTGTTGAAATGTCTGACCACCTTGTCTAGGTACCATTTTGTGTGTGAAGATGTTAGCAGAGACAATGTTGAAATCTCCTGGAATGGCTCTGCCCTGCTGTGTTGCCCTTCCAGCAGATATTGGGCTGTGTCAAGACCCCAGTGAGGATCAGGGTTTGCAAAGATGAGGCTAATTCCAGTTGTTGAAAGGAAGATTCATCAGCTTCTTCCTTATCAGGATGTCTACAGCAGACATCTACCACAATGTTGTTGAGCCCTCTAATTCTAACACAACTTCTCTTAACTGGCTCATTAGCCATCCTAAGGGAAAGTGTTCCCACTCTTTCACTTTTAAGGGAAATTTCCCATCTCTCCATCCTGTCTTGTCCTTCCTAAAGAGCCTGTATCCATCCATT
>NW_005061749.1:0-1123 GCF_000277835.1 Geospiza fortis
CTGTCTGGAGGCAGAGTCAGGTGATAGGACGTATAGAAACTGTGTCCTTGTGTCACCTGTGCCCTGCTTGTTTCACCCTCCTCCCTGTCATACTCTGACCCCCAAACTCAGTCAATGCCCCCTGCCCCTTCCCTCCTTGCTCTCTGGCCTCAGTCAGACATAAGGACAGCTGAGAATTTGCCACAAAACCGTTTTTGTGATGGTCCCCAAGGTCCTGCTCTGGTTGTGCATGCCAGGCTGCTCCAGACCTCTGGCTGGCAGTTGTCATTAATGATCTCATCTTTAGGGACTTCTGAGCTTTGAGTTGATGTGGCTGGCAACAAGATTTGCTTCAAACACCAGCCCAGGAGCAAACTCTCATGGATGAGAGTGTCAGAGAAGTGGGACCAAAGACTAAAATGAGACATTAGCCAAATTGACAGTGTAGACATAGTTATAATTTAGAGAATTTTGAAACCAATATTTTGTATCTTCTATGAAAAGCACTTGTTGTAATCTTGTGCCTTCTCACACAGCGCATTTTGCATAACAATAATAGAGATAATTATGGTAATTACAATAAAAATTAATAATACTTGCCCTTTTTTCAGTAGATTTTAAAGTGCTTTTCAACGCTGACTAATTAAGTCTAACAATATCTTGCGAGGTGGGTAGCAGGTGTCTGCTCATCTCTCTGGATCCTGTCACCCACCCCAGTAGTACAGCTGCTTCTACTTAAGTCTCATTGACTTCTAAATTATCATCATGGCTTTCAGCAGATAATTTTCCCACATCCTCTCCACAGTGTGTGGAGAAGTGGAAGCCCTTTCTTCCATGACTTTGGTTTTGAGAACACTGGAAATAGGCATGGAGAGGACTTAGGGCTATATCCAGTATAGTAGGAATGGGAGGCTGTGCAGCCATGCCAACTCAGGCACGCTTGACGTGTGAAAAAGTGGAGAGCATTTTGGAAGGGAAGTATGAAAATCCTCTAGATTATGCAGGAAAATAGCTTCAGATCACTCTGCTGGGTAATATTTAGTCATATGATCAAGCATATCCAGACTTGGCCACTAGGGAGAAAAAATTAATCCAGGTTCTGATGATGCTCTTAGTATACACAGGAAAAAAAAAGCAGAAGGAA
>NW_005061750.1:0-1123 GCF_000277835.1 Geospiza fortis
AAACCCCAAAAATGAGGAAAATCCACCCAAAATGGGGGCTGGGATCCACTGTGGGGCCTCAGGAGTGACGCTGAAAAATGGGGACCCCCAAAATGAAGGGGTGGGGCCAGGAGTGGGGAGGAGGCAGTTTTGGGGAGGGGTCTCAAATCCTGTCAGGAGCTCCGAAGGGTTTGAGGGGTCCTTGAAGATTTTGGGGAGGGGTCTCGGGGCTGGTTTGGAGCTCTGCTGGGGTGTGAGATTAATATATTGGCCTTGCCCCTTTAAGTAGAGCCCCACCCCATGAGACTCCGCCCATTTCCGCATAAGCCACGCCCCCTTGTGGAAACTGCCGATCCCTGCGATCTGCCCGCAGCAAGCGGGTTTGGAGGTTTTTTCATGGAATTTTCTGGGGGGGTTTTGGGGAATTTTTAAAGAAATTTTTCTGTTTTAAAAAGTTTTGGAAATTTTTTTCCATTTCAACGGAATTTTTGGAGGGATTTTGGGGGATTTTTTTGGGGGTTCTTTTAGGGATTTGTATTGGATTTTTTTTGTTTTTTAAAGGAATTTTAATGGAATTTTTAGAGATTTTTTGATGAGATTTTAAATGGATTTTTTGGGGGGATTTTTAAGTTGAATTGGAGAATTTTGGGGTTTTTTTAAATGCAATTTTTTTGTTTGTTTTGGGGGAATTTTGGGGGAGATTTTTTTTTTATCTTTAAAGGAATTTTTTGGGGTTTTTAAAGAATTTTTTTGAATTTTTCAGGAATTTTTTCAGGAATTTTTGAGGGATTTTTTTTGGAATTTTTAATGGAATTGTTGGGTTTCTTTAAGGAATTTTTGGGGGAATGTTTATGGTTTTTAATGGGATTTTTGGGGGTTTTTAAAGGATTTTTTGGGGAGATTTTTCCTGGAATTTTTGGAGGATTTTTAAGTTGAATTTTTGGGAGAATTTTGTGGTTTTAATGATATTTTTGGGAGTTTTAAAGGCAATTTTTGGCGGGTTTTTTTTGGGAATTTTTAAAGGGCATTTTTAGGGATTATTAAACAGTAAATTTAAAAAAAATTAGGTATTTTTATTTTTTATTTAATCTCTGGACCTCGCAGAACTGCATGGCCGCCTCCAACGTCTCCGACAACTTCGTGG
>NW_005061751.1:0-1123 GCF_000277835.1 Geospiza fortis
TTTTCATTTCAGCTTGCTACCACTGCGCTGCAATGTATTTTTTGTCTCGTTTCTTTTCCCCTCTGCAATGGCTCTAGTTTTTTTGTTTTCACTGCTGCTTAATATGGATTCCTTGTTGCCTCTGGCTCTGTCCATCCCACTGCTCTTCTATTTTGTCTTCCTTATCCTACTAAACTCCTTTTCTGTTACTTTCTCACATATGACCTTTCTTCTTGTTTCTCAAACAAAGTGTGCATTCTAAAGTACCCCACAGTGGCCAACAGCACTCATACTCAAAATCTAACAGGACACACCCTCAGCTGTGAAGAAACCAGTAGGGCCTCCCAGGCAATGCTCCTGCATGGAGAAAATCCTTAACTGGCATAAAGCTACTAAATCAATACATAAACACTGGGTTTCTTGACCATGGAATACAGAATATGTTTAGTTCAAATGTGCTGGTGCAGCATCACTCCTGGAAGAATCTGCAGGCAGTCAGCCAGCCATGAGTTAGCACAGCCTGATGTTATCCTAAATTATACTGGCCACCAGAAAAGGGCTGTGTGATTTGGGATGGGCAAACACACACAAACCCACTGCTGCTTCAGCATTGCCAGCTTCTAAAAGCATTTACTTCTGCCTCCCCACATGCAGCCATCACAAATCTGTTCTTTAGTCTGATACAATGCTCTCTCCTCAGAAGAATTCTGTTCTTCTTTCTCTCCACAAAACAGATTGCCATGGCTCTCTGTTCTCAAGCACAATTTTCACTAGATCACCTCTTAGATCTCCTCAGGGTCTCCTACTGCTCTAGCTTGTCTAGACAAAAGCAGTTGAACACCACAGGGCAGAGAAGCACATGTGTGGCTAGAGAGAGGGATGAGAAGTCAGAAAAAACCAGAAAAAGTCTAATAACCCAGCTATAAACAAGTTCTCCTCTAGACAGTTCCTACTGTAATACCAAATCTGTATTTAGTGAGTTCTAAAGTGACACATCCCTTTGTGAAGGAGAGCAACATTTCTCAATTTCACATTTATTTATACTCTTTTACAGTTCTCTCCACTCTCACCTGTGACTATGTTGAGACAAATCAGTTTGCTATACTGCTTCAGAGCCTCACAGTTACTTTTCTCCCTTTCTTTT
>NW_005061752.1:0-1123 GCF_000277835.1 Geospiza fortis
TTTTTTTTTTTCCAAGAAGCTGTTCTTGAAAACTGAAGCTTAATTCAAGAGAACTGAATTGCTTTTTATTAAACTTCTGAAGTAAGGAAATAATGCTCTCAGGGAAAACACTCAAGCTTTCCAGTGTTAAAGATTAGCATACTAAGATCAGTGTGTAAAATCAGCTCTCATCTTCTCAGCCTTCGACCGACCACCCAGATGTCTGCTGTGTGACTGCCAGCAGTCATGATGTAATACCCTTTCCTGAAGGTGTAAATGATACAAACAGAGTGTTAGTGGGTTCCCATACTGTATTATTACTGGAAGCAGAGGTTCTGATATAACAAGTTAGTAGGTTAGGGGCTATGTTTTCACCAGTAAAAAGAGGTATCTCAAATGGAGAGGATTTTTCATATCTGTTTGAGCCCATTTGGGCATTACTAAGGGTGGATATGGGGCAACACTGTGGTAAGAACTGACCTGTAAGTAAAGTAGAAGGTGCAGGAAAGGAAAGGGTGTTGTTCAAGGTGCCCAGTGTTTGCTTTTTGAAATGTTCTGTGGTAGGACAGACTAATAGTGACATCTGGCTTTTCTGCTAAATGTGGCATCTGCAACCTACGTTGCAGATATGTGTGAAATATATCTGAAATCCTGCATCTGGCTTCCTGTGTAGGGCAGAGGGGGTGTGGGACTTCCAGAGGCAGCACTGAAGACAAAGGAAGGACTTTTCTGGCTTTGTGGGTTTGAATTGCTGGAGTAAATGAAAATGACTCGGGGTGCAATTTCAGTGCTCTATACTTTACACACATTAACATTCATTTGCCTTGGTGTGGTTTGCCTAGAAGGCTCATATTTTAGTCTTTCAGTTATTCACTCTGGTTACACCTGGAATACTTTTTCCTAGCTCAGGCCGTTACACACTGGAACTAGAGTTACTTTGCAATCAGAATTATGTGTGTAACTCTATGTAATTCTGTCCCAAAGGAAGGAAAAATAAACAAAATGTGTCAAGTCCAGTAACAAACAAAACATGTCAAAAGAGGCATCCAGATCTCTTTAAGAGCGACACTGCAAATGAAAGAAAAAAGGTAGCCCTGAATTATGGACATAGACTGGAACTCAGGAGAAAGTGTGATTTTTTTTT
>NW_005061753.1:0-1123 GCF_000277835.1 Geospiza fortis
GAGAGAAATAACTATTCCTCCAGCATGCTGGGATGAGCCAAACTTGGTCCTGATGTGACACAGAGGAATGGGGAGTAAGAACCCAGCTTCCACAGCTACAGATCAAGGGATGCACATCTGGGGTGGGCTTTCCCCCACCAGCAGCATGGATTAACAGCAATATCAGCAGCATTAGCAGGGATGGAACCGTGCAGACCTCATGCACGACATGATGTAGTCTCTGGTGCATGAGATGATAGTTCCTCTAAACTGGGTCTGCTGCTATGGGCTATGCCTGAGGGAATAAAGATGTCTGAGATTACACAATGAGGTAGCCTGAGGTAAAGCTGAACATGCTTTTTACTGGGTGGCAAAAAGGTAAATGTTGGGAGCCTCAGAAGAAGGCAGACTGGAGCTGGACCCTTGCAAATTCATCTGTGCATAGCTGGCAGCTGCCACCTGGGAGGAAAAGCAAACCTAAATTTCCCTTTAGGTACTGCTGCTCTAACACTTTGTGAATGCTCCCTGTAAACACTGTCCCAAAACTGCTGTTATTTAAGGATAATTTTTGCAGTAGGTTAAAAAGTAAGTGAATTCAGGACAGCTTGTGACTGCAGTGGAGAACTGCTACTCAGGAGAGATATAGATCCTGCCCCAGGCTCTCTGCAGTTTGTTTCTCACAACTTGTGAGGCTTCCAGCCTCCCCTTCACCTGGGGCTAGGGGTGATGTTCTGGTTTGGTAACATTTCTACCCTTGATCTCTGGGACACAGGTGACCCACAGTGAATGACAATGATGCCTCAAGCCATTCTGGTTTTGGTGGGTTTTTTGCAGCTGACATCCTCATGTTGCAAAGCCCCAAGCATGCACAGGCAGAACTGTGCTAAACTTCAAGCAATGACCTCAGCTTTGTGACTTAGGAGTGCTTGGTGGTGCTGGAAGTGAAAACAAGAGTGTGTGATTCTGTGACTGCTGAAACAGAAGTGCTCCTGTAGGCACAGCTTGATTTTGAATTTGAAGAGTTACCGGGAAATTTAGCCAGCCTGGAAAGTTATAAAAAGAGGGAAAGAAGTCCCAGAAAATAACCCAAGCTGTTTCTGGGAGCAGAAGAGTCAACAAAATCTGGTTTTGCATGGTTTTTTTT
>NW_005061754.1:0-1123 GCF_000277835.1 Geospiza fortis
TTTGACCCAAAATTGGAAAAATTTGACCCAAAATTTGGGGTAAAATTTTGACCAAAATTGGGAAATTTTGAGTCAAAATTCAGAGGATTTGAATCAAAATTGGGGAAATTTGACCCAAAATTGGGGGAATTTGACCAAAAATTGGGGGAATTTGACCAAAAATTGGGGGAATTTGATCGAAATTGGGAGAATTTGACCCAAAATTGGGAAAATTTGACCCAAAATTGGGGGAATTTGACCCAAAATTGGGGGAATTTGACCCAAAATTGGGAAATTTGACCCAAAATTGGGAAATTTGACCCGAAATTGGGGGAATTTGACCAAAATTGGGAAAATTTGACCCAAAATTTGGGGAACTTTGACCCAAACTTGGGAAAATTTGACCCAAAATTGGAAAAATTTGAGTCAAAATTGAGGGGAAACATTTTGACCAAAAATTGGGAATTTGACCCAAAATTGGGGGAGTTTGACCCAAAAATTGGGAAAATTTGAGTCAAATTTGGAAACTTTGGGTCAAAATTTGGAGAACTTGAATCAAAATTGGGAAAATTTAATCAAAAATTTGGAAAATTTGACCCAAAATTGGGAAAATTTGACCCAAAATTTGGGGAATTTGACCAAAATTGGGGGAATTTCATCCAAAATTGGGGGAAAAATTTTGACCAAAAATTGGGAAAATTTGAGTCAAAATTGGGGAAATTTGACCCAAAATTGGGAAATTTGATCGAAATTGGGAGAATTTGATGCAAAATTGGGAGAATTTGACCCAAAATTGGGAGAATTTGACCCAAAATCAAGAAAATTTGAATAAATTGGAAAAATTTGACCCAAAATTGGGAAAATTTGACCCAAAATCGGGAGAATTTCACCCAAAATTGGAGGAAAAAATTTGACCCAAAAATAACGAAAAATTAACGCGAAAACGAGCAAATGAAAAGCTAAAAGCCCCAAATTGACCAAAAAGCCCCAAAGCGGCGCAGATTTGCCCCAATTCGCTGACCATCCTGCGCCGCTCCTTCCTCCCCGCTCCGGCCTCCTCCTCCTCCTCGTCCTCCTCTGCCCCCTCCGAGGCTGCGGAAAAAAAACCACAAAAAACGGAAATTTGGGGGGAATTTGGGGGATT
>NW_005061755.1:0-1123 GCF_000277835.1 Geospiza fortis
TTTTTCAGAGAATGTGAATGCTACACCATCCCATGTAGTTGTGGAATTAGACTTGGAATACTCCTCTGGATGATCTCTGATGTAGTCATGTTTGGTTGCTTCCTCCTGCAAGCAAGGCATTGCTGTGGCCCTGTGAAGCTCTGTGTTTGGAGAAGGGTTCGCACCTTCCTGCTGTGGAAAACACAAGGTACAGGGGGGAGGTGTGTGGGGACCAGAGGGGAGGAGTTGTGATGCAGTGGCTCTGGGACCAGCAACAGAGCCAAGGATTGCAAATGGCAAAGAGGGGAGTGCACATCCAAAGCACTGGGAAAAGTAAGTGTCATGTCCTGCTCCCCACTCAGGGTGCTGGAAAACATTTTGGCTACTGATGCAATGGGCAAGGATGTAATTTTTCCCATAGGAATTAATGTAACTGATGGTGGAATGAATGCATGCAGGGACTTTCAAGAAGTGCACAGGGACAGTATGTATGGTATGGAGCATGGAGACAATGGGGACAGAACCATGAAGTAAAGGTTTTCAAAGGCTGACTTTTAGGAACAGTCAGGTCTCATCCACTTTTCCCATGAGGCTGACAACTTAATCTGCATCCTCTTGCAGGAGATATTATCCTATCTCTCCTGAATGATTACTTATTCATTTTTGACACCATTGTCCTTAGGTGAATAAATCCCAGTAAGGCAAATCAGGTGCAAAGGATGGGAAAACAGAGCAGTGATGAAAGTTAGCAGAGACTCATGGGTGTTGAATCTCCAAAACTGCAGGCAGAGAGGGGCCAAGCAGCAGAGCATTGCTGTGTTTCCCAGCCTGCCTTCCCCTATGCAATGGACCTGTTCTTCATATAGAAAACCAGGTTTCCTAGGCCCTCAGCATCCTACACTGGTTACTCCTTCAAGTTGGCAGCAAGTAAATAAAGGAGGACAGAAAACCCCTTCTGCCTTCACAGGATAGTGATGAAGAGTGAAGATCCTTGCTCTTGATGCCCCCCCCAGCTGTTGTACAAGGGGCACTTTGTACTCAGCACTAAGTTAAAGCCCACATCATACATCAGGTACAGTATAGGCTGGGCAGGTACTCAGGTTTTTTGCTTTTGTTTTGAATATGAACAAGGCCAAACTTTCTC
>NW_005061756.1:0-1123 GCF_000277835.1 Geospiza fortis
GGAACTGGATGAGTTTTAAGGTCTCTCCAAACCCCAATAATTCTGTGATTTCCCACTGAGCAGTTGTGTCTCTATTCCTACATTTCACAGGGACTGAGCTCCTGACAGAGAAGCTTTATGTAACATTATCAGATGAAACTTGAGTCCTCTTCATAAACTATTTATTCTCCAAAGTCTCATTAACAAATGTGCTCAGTAAAGAGAATTGGGAAAGGAGTTTTTCACTGGTCACAGGGTTTTTCTTCTCCACCTTGTTCTGGGCTGAAAATGACCCTGATGATCATCACCTCCATTTCCCAGTGAACTCTTTTATGAGTATTCAGTGTTTCAAGGCTGATTCCTGGTGTTCTGTGGGTTTCCATCTCTCGGACAAATGGAGGTGAATCACAGAATATCCCACAAGGATCCCTGAAGCCCAATTCCAAAGGAGGGTGGTGATCTTCCACTGTTCTTTGTGGCATGAGATAAATTCGGTGTGAGGCTTTGTCTGGATTTTTAAACAGCTTGGTTTTCACAGAGTACATTCCTTAACCCTTATTTTGCAACATCTGCTCACCACAGAGCCCTGAATGAGCTCGTTTCCACACAGGTTTGTGTTGTTCAGAAGCACACAGACCTTTGGGAAAGCAGGGCAGGGTTTACAGGGCAGGGAAGGCTTACAGTGAGCAAACTCTCTCCTCTTGGCCTGAGAGTGTTTGATGTGCTGCTCCTACTTAGTCTGGTAATTCATCCTCGTCATTAGCTGCCCTAATTATGCATCTTCTTTCCACAGCCTGCTTGAAATGAATCCCTGTGTGGAAACTTGTGCTGTTGGGGCCAGTAAGGAAGGAGGAAAAATGGATTCTGTTTACAGTCATTACTCCATTAGTGAATCCAGCTCTGCAATAGCAGCTGCTGAGGGTTTATAACATCTCCTTCTGCTTTGTTTCTGCCTGTGGTTACTCATGTTTGTTTCAGGGCAAAAGGTTTTGACTTTTTATGATCAAGCTGTGAAGGGCAGAAAGATTCCTTGGGTTGTTTCTGCTCAGAGACTTCCACGTGGTTTTGCCAATGTGCTACAGGAGCGATGCTGGAAAACTGGGAAATCGTCACAGACTGGTTTGGGTTGGAAAGACCTTAAAGC
>NW_005061757.1:0-1123 GCF_000277835.1 Geospiza fortis
GGTGTTGAGAGGAAAGGCAGTCAGCAAAGAGATCCCAGATAAGACAAATCAAACAGAAATGGGATAGAGAAAGCAGTAAGAAATTCACTACATAAAAAACCATTGTGTTACCATGTTGGTGTATTTCCATGAGCGAACTTGATACCTGTAGGTAATGTTCTATTTTCATGGCAATGTCACAATGCTCTTGGTAGCATATAGATCTGTAAACTTCCTGGGCATGCATTCTCTCCCCATAGTAATGCAATATTTCGCACTGGCTAAGGTTTCTACAGAACTACACCGTTCTACCTTGTTTGACCTATAAAAATTCGCCCCCTCAGTGTTTTTCCAGACAGAGCCATCCATCTCACTGAACTTGAGCAAGGTCACGTTCCAATTACAACAACAATGAATGGCCGGAAACACCCGTGGAAATTCATGGATCCTTTATTTTATCCATTCAGCTGGCTACTGAACCAGCCTACGGTTTCCTTGCTTTGTTTCCAAAGGAAGGAAAGAAAGCACGAGAATACTGATGTCCTGAAAATGCCCTGAGCAGATACAACCTTCATACTGAATTCCATTGTAGACACTTCCTATGAGACACTACTGTTTCATCAAAAATACATTATGGCCTCGCAATCAGCTTTGCAATGTGATCATTAGCTTCCAGTTGTGTTTCTCAGTTCTGGGAGCACTTCAAAATACATTTAGATTAGTTTCAGATATCCAGCATTTAGTAACCTCTCCCAATATTCTTTGAGTAAGCAATTATGTACTCAAAGCATCCACTATCTGTCATGCCCATGCTTCACCATCGCGCTGTTCATTTGCAATGTTAGACAAAATTCAACCAGCAATGAAAATTTCTTCAGTTCACTTTCTTAGAAGGAACTTTTTAAGTTAGTTAAACCAGTTGGGAACACTCACAAAGTTTCATTAGTGAAAACTGCTCTAAGATTTTATTTCTAACAACTTGGGGTTTTTTCTCAGTTCCATTCAAGAGGTGATACTCAGTAAGTGAACACCAAACACTTGCGGACGGCACGGAACAGGCTACAGATTATCCAAGGACTGCATCTTTGTGACCCTCTGCTGCCAGCACCATGATTTCTTTGCCAGCTGCTACAATTGTTGAAAA
>NW_005061758.1:0-1123 GCF_000277835.1 Geospiza fortis
GATGACTAAATAGTTTTTTGGTTTTCACCCAGAGGGGCTACAATTTGGAAGGAAATAACTGTGCAAATGCCTGCTGAGTGCAGGGAATCTGGTGTGTGTACTTGTTTCTCACACAGGTGAATTCATAACCTTCTCATGCAGTCACTCTGAGCTCTGTGATGTGGTTTCACTTCTGAGCACGTTGGTTAAGATGCTGATTTTCCCTTGATAACAGCTCTCTCACAATGTTATTGCTATTATTCTTTTATCTCTATGGGCTAAAAACTGATGGAGAAATTACAGTCACAATATCAGGTTCCCCCCTCTTTTCCCTGAAAGCTCCCAAACTGCTGATTTCACAAGGCCTTCATTAAAGACTCCTGGGTCTGGAGACTGGGAGCTGGAGCTCTCAATCCATCTCTTCTGAGCCCTGGGCACGGTGCTTAATGCACAAGGAAGGAAAAAATAATCAGGGAATGTGTGTGTAGGCTTGGGGTTAAGTGCCAGGAGCTGCAGAGTTTGGATGCTCATTTTCACAGTGAGCCATCACCCTAATGGTCATTGATACTAATGATGGGAGAACCCCCGTGGTGATGTGATGTGTGTGCAGAGCTTTCAGAATCCAGGCACTGCCTGCCTCTCAGAAATGCCTTTCAGGAACTCTGTGTGCACATCCAAGATCATTTCAGTCAGCCAGTCCTGATTTGTTTGATTTGTTTCTAAGGCTGTTGTTGGCAACAGTGAAATTCAGGTGCCTTGTTCCTAGAATTGAATGGGGCAGAGAGCAGAGTTACTGCTGTTGTTTCAAAGTGTGCAGTTCATGTTTAGGTAAGAAATTTTGGAGGAGCACAAATGACTAAGTCTGAGTGAAACACTCTGTAGTTACACCTCAGGATTTTTCCTAATTTATCACACAGGTAACTGAGACTAAAATCAGCCCATTTTTGCCACGTTGGATTCTGTAACAAAATCAGAATAATCAACCTTCATTCATGCCTGCAGGTAACTGCCCCACTGTCCTAGGGTGACTTCATGCTGCTTGTATCCCCACTTGTCTGTTCTGCTTATGCTGAGTATTGAGTTCTGTGCTTTTAAAACCAGATCTGGGAGCCAAGGAGGGGAGAAGGAGAAGCAGTGGAATATC
>NW_005061759.1:0-1122 GCF_000277835.1 Geospiza fortis
GTCTCCCTGCGCTGTCGGTGGGAAGGAAAGACTGACTGGGGAGAAATATGGTGTTTTAAGGGGTTATTTTGCTTCTCATGATCCTACTCTGATTCTGTTAGTAATAAATTTCACTGTGCAACCTTAAGTTGCATCCCTTTTGCCCTTGAAGTGTTTTCTCCTGGTACCTATCTCATCTAATGAAGCATTCGTTAAATTTTTTTCCCTCTCCTCTGCCCAGCTGTGGCAGGAGAGGGGAAGTGAGAGACTCTAGTGGGTGCCTGGCATTGGGCCAGTGTCAAACCACGACAGGGTGCAATCAACTTCAGCAGCAATTATAAAGAAAGGTGATGAGGGCACATTCCCCAGTGAGATTCAAAATTTATTTTGGGAAAATCCAACTCAATTTGAAAAGTATTTCCAGTCTTAGTGGTATCTAATCCACTTTGCTTATGACCCCACCAAAAGTACAACCATAGCTTTTGTTTTTATAAATACACAATGCTTTGGTGTATACTATATACCTAGTCCTTGCACTAAGATTAAATCACCATGGAACTATATCTTTTAGAACAGAGAGTATGGGACCAAAAAATGGGAACAAATGTCACACTGATGATGATGATATGTGTTGTACAGTGTCTTAGGTCAGAAATGGGGGTGTGTATTCTATTTGCCATCTGTTAGAGGTGGGGCAGTTATCTTTTGTTAATTGGGCAAATTTCTTTATCTCTTCCGCAACCAATCCTCCCTCCAGAGAGATATCTTCTGCTAATGGGCCATTGAGTCTCACTGCATGACTGATAATATTACATCATCTCCCATTGTGAGAAGCTCTGCCCAGAAGGAGACAAGCATTCCTACCTGGATATAATCTGACATTTGGAACACCACAGGCAGCCTTCTCCACTGGATTCCCAGAGGAGCAGCTGTCTTCTTCACTGGATTCCCAGAGGAAGACCAGGCCCATCTACACCACCACTGGACCTCCAGAGGAAAACTACACCCTTCCACAGGATCACTGCTTCTACAGAACCACACTTGTCACTCCAGGAGTGTAGAAAACACATTCTGTGCTGTCCTTGTGAGCTAGCAAGGGCCTCCTGAAGATAAAGAGAAGACCAAGGTTGTTACCATGGAGAC
>NW_005061760.1:0-1122 GCF_000277835.1 Geospiza fortis
AAGCATCAGAGCATGTTGGCTTTAATGGGAAGGAAACATCCTGTCAAGGGATTGTCTGGGGCTCTAGATTAAAATGGAAGTCACACACACAGACACTTTGATCTCTTTTGAATGATAACAAATGTTATCACTGCTGAGGTATTACATTTTTCATTATATTTTTGATAATATTTGGTCATTTTGGTATTTATAGGGATTAGTATAACACAGAGTGGTAAACCTGGTTTTTTTTGAGAAAGAGTAAATTTTCTAGCTGCTAAGTATGTAGATTTTCTTTTATACACACTTTTGATGCTAATATTTCTCTTAGATGCAGAATTATGACTAAATGAGCATCGTCTAATTGCTGTTTTGTTTTTCTCCAACAAAACATGCACTTGAGCTCTCTGATTTGGAGCTGTGACAGTGCTTTTTAACCATGATGTTAAGAGCTCTGGAAAATCAGCATCCAGCTACTTCAGTGACATAAATGATTGTAAGTAATTACATGGCATGGGAAGCCCGTGGAAGATCAGGGAATTAAACCTGGATTCTCTTGTATTGCAGGCTAAGGCCTTAGTAGCCTTAATAACTGGATTATCCCCTCACTAGAAGTTCTGGTCTCTAACCTTGAACAGGACTAGTGAGAATTCTCTGAGTTTGAATGGTACAAAGCTCAAATGAAAATCAAATTCTTAGGTGTACTTGGGTGCAGGTGCTTAGAGATGCTCTACAAAGAGATATATCTAGGTTTAGAAAGCACTGGATCCATCTGCCTTTGTGAAGAGCTTCATTTTAAACAAGGATAGGAAGTTTTAGTACTCATTTCACAGATGCTGTTGCCTTGTTTGGCTTTCATTTTGCGTAATTGCATTTCACCAATTTCCCCCCCCGTCAGAAACCACATGATTTCTGAAGATTGCACCCTGTTCATCTTTGCAGTTTCTTGATAATAACAAAACTACGTTTTAGGACCTCATTTACATCACTGGGTGTTTCTGGAGGGTTTGTGAACACTGGTACCAAGGAAAACAAAACTAACCTCAGTGCCCTGGGACTTCGTATAGAATTGAAAGCGGAAATATTTGTGCTCCAGAAAAAAACCTTTTTATCTGTTTCCCTTTCTAATGTTTTTTTTTTTTT
>NW_005061761.1:0-1122 GCF_000277835.1 Geospiza fortis
AAAAAAAAAAAAATTCACTTGTTTTCAAAGCCTAAAACAAGCAAACAATTGTTGTGTTTTAATTGCACAACAATGAACTGGTGATTTAATTTATTCCATATATACATTTTAAGAGTTTGATATTAAAAATAATGAATAATTAACATAAATGAAGTAGCAATTACTCTTTTCTGCCTTTCACGTTTACCATAATAATCTATTATGAGAGTCACCACTGAAAAGCAATAAATATAATCTCACTTCATTTTGCTGATCAACAGCAATCAGTTAATGGGTTATCATATGAGATACAATCGATAGAACAGGAAATTTAAAGAGAGATGTTTATTGCTACTTAGTGAGTACTTCTATTGATATTTTAAATTTATAATTAGAATAACAACTCATTTGCCTTTCATCATAAAAGCAGAAAGCTTCAGTCCTTGCTTTTAGACTTCCAGATTACAAAAACCCATAATTTTGTTGTGACAGAACTCGTAGGAAGACTAATTTCCCCGCCTACTTTAACACAACAAAATGTTCCAAAATACTACCATTTAAAAAGTGTTCAAATTAAAAAATAGAGATATTTCAACAGCGCCAAGCCAAGAAAAAAAATGCCAAGTACTGAATAAAAAAGTGATCTCTCATTCATGCAGGAAGGATTTCAATAGGATTTTTACATTATTCTACATACCACGGACTTTATTCAGGAAGATATTTATGCATATTTCTAATCTTATTAAAGGCTTACTCAGTGATGAGCTCATTGTATTTCAAGATGAGCTTTTTTTTCTCCTGCCATGATTCCTTTAGAGTTGCACTTCACAGATAAAATATAAAAAATACAGTATAAGAAGCCTAATAAGATGCTCCATCTGTGACATTGACATAATAAGGTGTTTCAGAAGATATAAGAAAGTCTCAAGGGGAGATTTCTTCCCAACTCCAGGCACCTAGCAGATGTCATTCTTTCTCTCCAAAAAACATTAAAGTCAAATTATCTCATTTTTGAAATTTAACGTGTTCATGTCTGTTTCATTTTCCCTTCAAGACCTTTCCTTTTGAATATTGTTATAAAGTTGATCAAGTTTAAATTCTATTAGTTAGAGCTGCTAGACTTAAAATGTAAAAAAAAAAAAA
>NW_005061762.1:0-1122 GCF_000277835.1 Geospiza fortis
TGTGTGTGTGTGTGTGTGTGAATGAAAGGGACGTGCTGCAGCTCTCAGCTTAAAGATTTAGGGGAAATAGAAGGCTGCCAGTGAGCATGTGGGATCTTTGAGGAATTCCACCTACATGCTGAGCTGTTGTGCTTGGTTAGTATAGTGTGTTTCCACCTGGGCTGAAAACTTGGATTCCTGGCATTGGGTGAAGGCTAGGAGTATGTTCTGATTGATTTTTAATGGCAGATATTCCACTGCATGCATGTCCTATCTTATTCTGTGTCATTGGAGCCTTTCATGGGGAGCCTCTGCACTTGTTTGTTCTGTGGTGATGCTGTTTGCTCTGCCTCTGGCACCAGGGTGTCTGGAATCCAGTACTGGAAGGATGTGTGGTGAAGAGGCAAAGAGTGAATGCATCACATTGATTAAAAGTACAGTTTGTAACCAGGCTTTGCTGCAGAGCAGTGACACGGGGTGTGTTGTCACTGAAATGAGCTGAATCCCAGGCTGCAGTGCCAGGTGTGTCCTGTATGTGTTCAATAGCCACGGAGGCTGGGAGGTTGTGTTTTCGTACAGCACTTGTGTTTGTGGTGTTGGGTGTGCATCTGCATTTTGTTCAAAGCAGCACTTTGTGGTTTTGTGTTACCTGCTAAAAGCAGGGGAGGAGGTATGAGTACAAGTGAATGCAGCTTGCTTAGTGTTGAAAATCAGCCCTTGAGAATAAGCCCCTTTCTCCTTTGAGAAGGTGAAAATGTTCTGTCTCTATTCTGGGCCTGCAATTGTGCTAACTGCAAAGGAAGCCAGTAACAGCAGCATTTATGGGCAGGACTTCCTTGTTTAACCAGTAGGGTTTGGAAGTGACACCTTGAAAGCAGACTTCCATCTTCATTCTGTTAAAAGAATGGATTTTAATACTACATATGTGCCAAAAAAGATCTCACATTTTGCCAATATTAGTCAGTCACTCTTGTGGGCTTGGTCCTCCAGAGAAATACAGTGGTGGTTCTCTGTTTGAAATCCTTGTCAGTCAAGCTCTGCCTTCCCAGGTGTCTCATGAAGTTCCCAACTTGGCTGCCACTGAGAAGTGTGTCCTTAAAAGGCCACAGGAAAGTTGCTGTGGAAATTACCAGCAGGACACCT
>NW_005061763.1:0-1122 GCF_000277835.1 Geospiza fortis
CTCCTGTGCCCTTGGCTGGCTTTTAGAAGCACCAACACAGACACTGCTCCTGAATTTGGGATAAGAAACAGCTACAAATGCTGCATGGGTAGCACAGAAGACACTGGTAAATGTTTCCCACTCGTGCTCAGCGACAGCAAGGCTGTGCACAGGTCAGACTGGAGCTCTCAATCCAGCAAAGGAAGGATGGAGCACAGTTACAGCAGAGAAAGGAATAATTCACTTGGCTTTTCTGTCAGAGTTGTCCAGAAAACTCGTTTGGTGCCTTGGTATTTCAGAGCCCTCATGTCTCACTATCCACTCGTGTATTGGGTGCCTGAGAAGACTCAAAGCAGCGCTCACAGGAATGAGTCTGCAGCAGTGCTACAGATGCAATACATGGATATTTAGCACTGTTAGCACCCTCAAGTTCTGGAAAGAAATTACACACGCACAGGAATGTCCCATCCTGCACTGTCCTCTGATTAGGAGCTGACAGATGTTACAGAGAAACAAAAGCTTGGTGCATTACTGATGCATTATTTTGCTTTATATGTACCTTTGCAATCTTCTATGATTTGCAAGGCTGAGGAGAGTTAGTAATTCTTCCAGTAGGATGTGAAACAAGTAGGAAGTAAATTAGTGCAATTGCTTTACAAATACAAAACAATCATGAATTTCAACCACCAAGATGCTATGAGACCAGCTGAAACGTGCACACCTATTAAAAAGACAAAATCAGAACCTGCCTGCAGCAATGACAACATGAATTCCCTTACAATCATGCTACTAAAGCAAACTAGCAAATTTTTCCCTAAATCCATAACTCTTACCATAAAACACACAACATGACATCCACGGACATATTTATTTATGTCACGTACTTGAAACAAAGCACATTAAGGTTCATGAAGAGGCTTCCACCAATTCCATGGTGCATGAAATAGAAGCACACAACAATTTGGAAAAGCTGAGCAAGTCATCATTAAATACTGGCCAATACCACAAAAGATTAGGTGTCTTTTGGATGTGCAATAACCATTCAAAATTTAATTACTGATAATCAACTGTGACATCATTTTGGCCTACCAGCATTATTAGAAAGATAAAGAAATAGAGCAGAAAAAAAGTCTGCTTCAAATT
>NW_005061764.1:0-1122 GCF_000277835.1 Geospiza fortis
CTTACTTCGACATTATTTAAGTGAAACATGTACTTGTTCAGTTTGTGTAGTTTTAGCAAGGAAGTTTTAAAAGAACTGTAAGCAGATTTGTGCATATACTGAGCAGTAATAACTTCATGTTCTGAAGTACTCTGTACACAATTGAAATATAGCATATGAGTATCTCATGTGACAGCTAATGTTATCTTTAAGAATGAAGAGTATTGTAAACAGCATATGCATCTACTTGAAATACTGGTAAGCTGGGAGTCAAACTCTTTCCTAACTGGTTCAGTTTGAGAGGTGCAACTCTCAAGTGTAATGTTGTGCTGTGCTTCTGCTGCAAATGCAAAGATTTTGAAGCTGCTTTCAAAATGCAGTGTTTAATATGACACTATGTATGTCAAAATACAGATGGAGTAATGCCAGGACTAGTACAACAAAAGATAGAAACAGAGACTGGAAATTTTGTACAGAGAACAATAGTGTGAGCAAGTTGTCACACATCAAAGTATGAATAGAAGCTTAAGCTTGCCTTCTTTGGAAGGTTGTATTGTATTTCTGATTTGGAAAACAATATTACAGCATCTTAAATCACCTCTTTCATGAGCTGTCTCACTAGTTCCTGTTGCTTCTGTTCCTGCTGGTATAACCTTTGTTTCTTCCCTAAACCATGACCCTGAGAAGGTTTTACTGCTTTCTTTAGGCCCCAGCAAAATGCAGTGGCAAGTCTTAGAGTGACTTGGTGGAATGTGCTCATCACTAAACTGCTGACCAGGAATGGGTCCAGGCCCTGCTTCCCTACCCAGTGCCACCAGTTCTCCCTGCCCTCTCTTGAGAAGAGCCACCCCATTGTTTCTAGGCAGTGGGACATTCCCACCAGCAGCCCGAGCAGCTCAGAGGTGAACAGAGCTTGCTGGTCCCACAGTGAAATAACGATGAGAGAAGTCAAGAGCTGCAGAGGTTTCTTCTCAAATGTGTTGTTAGCTCAAAGCAAACTGTGTTGGGAAAAGAGAAAGGGATTGTGTTCAAGGAGCAAGGTTGACTTCTGTGCTTTCTCACAAGTCAGCTTAGGTGGGTAGGTTTTGGAAATTTTCCATACAAAGGCAAACAAACCGTATGGGCAGCAGTTAGGGCCCCTGA
>NW_005061765.1:0-1122 GCF_000277835.1 Geospiza fortis
AAAGAACTAAAGCTGTTTCAGCTTCAAATTTCAGGGACAAATTGAAGCATTAGAAGAGTTTCTTGTGGACTTAAGCCTGCCCAAGCCCATGGTGCAAATGTGCACAGCAGGTGATATCATTGTGAGTCTTTAAGGAGCTTTGTATGAAGCATCACAGGGCAAAAATGAGCCGGGAAGAGGTGATCTTTGTGTCATATCACAGTGAGCTATCCCTCACTTAAACATGCATTTAAGTCAGTTCTTAATATGTGAAATATTTTGTTTCACTTCTAGAAATCAAAATCTTCCTACTGAAGTCTACAGCAGGGATACTTTTCTTGTCCCTCTTCAAACAAACTTCATCTTCATTCATCTAAATCTGTTATTGGAAATGGCCAAACCTTTCAGAACAGTTCAGTCAAAACCCTAATTTGGGAATGCCCCTGATAACAGAATGTGATTTTAACAGCAAGAAGTACTTGCAGAAGCTTTATTTTCATGAGTGCAGTCTTGAGGAACTTTTACAAAACCCTGAGAGAAGCCAGTCCATTGCCATCAGGTGGGACATTGGCTCAGAGCCGCACATTCCTGCAGAAGGTGCTCCAGCATCTGCAGACAAATAAAGATTATTTACCTTGTCTTACACTGGCTCTCTGACTTCCCTTCCTTTAGACAGCCATGCTAAAATGAATGTGGCAGTTTTTGCAGAAGTAGAGTTAAATAATGGCAATAAGGAGCACCAAAAACCCTTAATCAACCATGCTTTACCACAAGGAGAGTTAGAGCAAGAAACAAAATTATTACAGCTCTGTTGTCTTTCTAGTTCTGTTTTGATTCAGGGCATGAATTTTGTCCTGATGCCCTCTTGCTCTTTGTTCCAGCTCACATAGGATAAACATTGTACTCAACAGAAAGGCCACAGAGCTCAGTCCTTTGGAATTAGCCAAGCCCTCAGGGCTGGCCAGCTGGAAGATGTGGGGATTAGTGCTGTATCTTTTTCATGAGAATTCCCCAAATGTGTCCAGAGAAAGACAGGAAATTTCCTTTGGTCCCCATCATTTCTCAGAAGTCAGGACATTTGCATTTAGGTTTTTAAAGGTAGGGTTAATAAGCCTTGTTCCAGCCAGCTGGGATCAAACCCTT
>NW_005061766.1:0-1121 GCF_000277835.1 Geospiza fortis
CAAAATGGACCCAAAATGCAGAGAAATTGACCCAAAATGCACTGAAAATGAGCCTTGGAAATACAGATGTGATATGGTCAAAATATCTGCGAAATACATCCCAAAATAACCCCAAAATGCACCAAAATATCCCCAAAATACCCCCTAAAATAACCTCAATGAACACCCCAAATAGACCCCAAAATAACCCCAAAATACACCCCCAATACACCCCAAAATAGCCGTAAAATACATCCCAAAATAACCCCAAAATCAGCCTGAAATGCACTGCAAAATGCACCCAAAATAGCCCCAAAAATGGCCCCAAAAATGACACCAAACTAACCCAAAAATGGACCCAGAAATGGACCCAAAATACCCCAAAAATGGACCCAAAATGGACCCAAAAATGGACCCAAAATGTCATCCAAAATGACCCAAAATGCCCCAAAATGCCCCAAACCCCCCGGGCTGTGCAGGTGGTTCAGGGCCAGCACCTGGGGGGGCAGAAAAACGGGGAATTTGGGGCAAAATGGACCCAAAATCGAGCAAAATGGACCCAAAATGCAGCCAGGATGTGCTGAAAAAAAAAGCCTTGGAAATACAAACGTGATCTGGTCAAAACAGACCAAAAATACATGAAAAATGTGTCCCAAAATGACCCCAAAATAGAGCAAAATACACCACAAAAGCATCGAAAAAAATATGCCCCAAAATGCACCAAATGACCCTCAAAATCCACCACAGAATATATGAAAAATATGCCCAAAATACCCGCAAAATACATCCTAAAATACACCTCAAATACACCCCAAAATACACCCCAAAATACACCCCAAACACACCCCAAAAAAACATCAAAATACCCCCAAAATACACCCCAAAATAAGCCCCGAATTACCCCAAAATGCTCTCAAAACACACCCCAAGTACACCCCAAAATATGTCCTAAATGCACCCAAAATAGGCTCAAAATGAACCCAAAATACGCCCCAAAATGTGCCCCAAATACACCAAAATACGCCCCAAAATAACCCCAAAGTGAGCCTGAAATGCGATGCAAAATGGCCCTAAAATAATCCCAAAATATCCCTGGAGTGCACCCAAAAGTGGTTCCAAAATGACCCCAAAATATCCCCAAA
>NW_005061767.1:0-1121 GCF_000277835.1 Geospiza fortis
GGGAGAGGAAGAGTGTATGGAGAAGTAATGGTTTGCTATTTGATAGCATTGTTAAAGCATTTTTTTATAGACCAAATGAATTATTTCTTTTTACTTAATATAGTTCTTGTGCTAAATGTGGCTATAAGTATATAAAATGTATAAATGCATGGACAGGCTGTATAAATGTATATTTAAACATGAAGAACAGTGATTTCTGTGGTCTAGCAGTATATAAGTGGCAGGATCTCAGTAATGTCTGAAGAAAAATGGTACAATGGGAAAAACAACTATGTGGCTGGAATTTTGTTGCATAAGACAAAATGGACTTTGATACTGTGATAGTGGGTTCACTTGGTAGGTGCTTGACCAAATGGACTTTGATGCTCAGATACAATGTTCACATTTATACATTCTTGATCTTGTGGTATTTAATTATTTCCTTTAGCTTAGCAGCATTTTTTTATTATCCTGATATTTATATATTTAATTTTAAATGTCTATTGTAGCTCCTTATGAAGTCAGACACTCTACTCACCAGCAAGATGGACCATCTTCAGGGAATTATGGAGCCAAATCTGCACTCACCTGTTCAACTCCTAACCGGGTAATGAATTGCATATTTTTCTTTAGTAGCAGTAGTAACACAACAATAGAGAAATTTTTTTAAAAAGGCAGAAAATTCTCACTTTGAAAGTGAAAAGTGTTCTCCATGGTGCTTTTAGACTGAAGACTGAAGTGTACTTTTTTTGGTATATGAGGGAAAAAAGCTGATGGGATGGAGAAATTACAATAAACAATGAAATTAATTAAATTCCTATAGGTAAGTTGAAGTAAAACATTTTCATTGAAAGTACATGAGATTTCACAGAGATTCCTTCTCGATTTAGATTGCTATCTGTAACACATGCACAGTATTTATGGCTAGCATTCTGCATATTTTGGTTTTTCACCCCAGTTGGTTAAATTGCACCTTAAACAGAACATACTAATTTCTGGGCATTTGTTTGTTTTTGTGAAAATGGGTCTTATATTTCCCTGCTGGTTGTAGAAGCAGATCTTTCCTGTGTTCCAGTATGCCTGCTGTACATTTATTATGCAAACAATTAGTTTGCCCTAAGGAAGGGCAAAGCTCTCTTAAG
>NW_005061768.1:0-1121 GCF_000277835.1 Geospiza fortis
GTTCATCTCAACTTGTTTTTCACAGCACCATGTTTCTTATGGGACCAATGAAACAATTGAAGCGGATGTTTGAGCCTACACGTTTGATCGCTACTATTGTTATGCTAGTAAGTATCCAAGGAGTCACTTTTAATTCATACAAACCTGGCAAAAATTTTTGTTGTGAGGTCCTTTCATATCCATGGATCCTGCTATGTCTCAGGAGGTGCCTGGGGGTGGTTTTTTTGGTTCGTGTTTTTTTGTCTTTTCTTAAATTGTTGAACACTGCACATCTGCTGTAGTGGAAGGGTAAGTGTGGCAGCAGAAAAGCAGCTCTCTGTTAGGCAAGACTGAGCTGAAGCCAGCTTGTTTAGCTAAATGAGCATTAAGGGTCTGTGGCTGGTGTGTGTGAACCATGCATGTGCTTTTTAGGGCGCTTGAGGTCACATCATATTTATGTGTCCTCTAATAAGTGAATGATGGGAAGCAAATTTTCTTTAAGTTGTCCTATGGGTGTTGCTAGATATTTTATTTGGCATGATTTTGTTTTTTATATTGGGTCTGATTGCCTTGAAGGAGCTGTGTAGATATTTCTTGATAAAATAGGTAGTGTAGGTGTTTCCTTGATAAATGTGTAGGTGTTTCCTTGATAAAATAATCTCTTTGTAACAAAGCAGCTGGGGATACTGTGCCTTGGTAACCTTGCATTAGTGATCTTCTCAGCTGGCTGATAGCTTCAGGTTTTGAAACTTGTATGACAGAATGAAATTGCAAATTCAACATTCAGCAGAGTCACCCTTGGGATTGTACTGTTTTCAGAAGATGGAAGTTATAGCAAACCTTGTGTTGTGTGTATTTCTGTGTCTGAAAGTTGCTGATAAGTTTCAGACTGACTCTTCTTTAAAGTACACAGTTGGTTTTTTTTTGTCTCTGCAACTTTCCTGTTTGCTTCTGGCAAGTCAAAAAGTTGAAAGGTGGTTTAACTTGCATTTTCAGTCTGAATGTCTTCAGAGTGCTTGCTTGCATCAGCACTTCCCAGTTTCTCTTTACACATCCAGGGATGCTGCAGAGCTTGAGAAATTGACTGTGTATGCTTGCAGATCCAAGCAAGAAGATACTTTGTAGTGTATGTGTGTGTGTGT
>NW_005061769.1:0-1120 GCF_000277835.1 Geospiza fortis
ACTGTTACAAAGAACTCATCTCTGTAATCTCTTAAGTGAACGCTTGACTCCGATCCAGGTTTCAGGTTGGTGAGAAAAATGTCTTTCCTGAGGGAGGTGCTGGTCTCAGTGGGCTTCTACAAGACACTGTGATTTAGCTTACAATAGGGTGTGTTTCTCAGAACACATTTCCAATATGGACAACTTCTATCACAGCAAAGACTTTGCTTATAACCAAACATTTTGATTTTCCTGCAGCTGAAGGCAACCTTTTCTGAAGCCCACTTCTGATTTAATTTCTGAGATATGCAAGGTGGCTGCTTATTGACAGAAGGGAGTGTCATCCAATAATGTCATCCAATCAGATTCATTTTGTTTCTGCATAACAAGAAGATATCCATAGGAGTTCTCTTTCTGTGTCTTTGGCGCTGCTGAAAGAGGTGGAGGTTCTGCAGCTCTGTTTGCAGCAACGTTCCTGAGATTTAATTCAGGTGACAGTGCAGTTTTGAAAAATTCTGGAAAGAAGGCTGTTAGACTTTGTGGTTCAGTAAAAAGGACACGTTGAGAGTTGAGTCCTCTACTTCTGTCCTCTCTTACCTCTCTCTATGTATGTCTTAATATTGCTTTGTTTCATTTTATTACCGTGCTGTGAAATACTTGGTTTACCTTGGCTTGCAGCTTCAATATTTTTGGTATCTTCTCCATCTCATAAATTTCACATAAATTACCATAAATAAACTTGTTTTTCTTGCCTGTCACTATTTATCTCTTGATGAGCTAATAAGATATTGCACAATTCTAGGCCATTAACAGTAAAATATGGCCCAAGAAATAGATTATAATTTTCTGTAAAGCTAAAATGACTTCAGAATTTTTGTCATTCTTTTCTCAGTTGTAATCAGATTGTTTTATGGCAGAATTTCCTTTCCATTGCTGTTGCTCAATGTTCTTGTTCTTTTTGAAATCTCAGCAGCAACTTTTAAAATAATCACCCAAAAGATTTGTACGTTAGAGAAGAAAGGCTGTTAGCAAAATGCCAGTGAAATTCAGAAACATAGCAAAATATAGACTTAAAAGCACCTAAAGCAGTGTAGCCCAGTGTTAATAAATCACCTTAATTATTGTGTACTTTTTTTTTTTT
>NW_005061770.1:0-1120 GCF_000277835.1 Geospiza fortis
AATCATTGCAAAAAGTCCTCATGAATTCTGTTACATCACACCTCCAGTAGCACCCATCCCACAGTGCACAGTTTGAAAACACCACGAGTCAGACCAGAGAGAGAAATAAACCTGTGCCTGATCTTGCAATCTTCTCTATAAAGAAAGTGACTACTGGCAGCAGCAAATTCACATCTGGCCACACTGTTCAAATGAGCTGAGATGGAAAGCAGGGATGTTCTGCTACAAAACTGACTCTCCAATAGCATCTCCCAGCCAGCTCACTTCCAAGACCACATTCTGTGTCTACAGTTGTTAATAATTAGCAATTAGGCACAGTCAGAGCATTGAATGTGTAACAGCAGCAGTAAATCTTAAAATGCACTTGGTTCATTTAAACAGCAATGCTCTGATAGCCTCTGCTAGTCCAAAATCACAGATGTGATTTTTCTAGGCTGCACACTCAAAACTAAGTTCCCACAGTGTCCCATTATGGTTTCTGCATAGAAACAAAGACCTTTTGCTGGAAGTTGTGCCAAAAAAACCAAAAAACTGAAGAGGACAGATATGGCATTGCTCCCCAGAACAAAGGAGTCAGCTGGGGCTCATGAGCCCAGAGCTCTCCCCACATCAGCCAGAACCCTGCAGAGTTTGTCAGTTCCCCTTGTTTTGCCCTCTTGTCTCTTCTGCTTGAGTTCAAAACAGTCCCAACCTCCCCTTCAGGTTGGAGCACCTTCTCCAAGGTCCAAAAAAGGCAGCAACAACCCCCCAGCTGCACTCCACAACCAGGCACAGAGGATCAACTGCATCAGGCTCTGCTGTCAGGCTCATTTTACTCCCTCCCGCAACCAGATCCGAGTGGGAACCTGAATGTTAATCAGAGTGTTCTCTCACAAACTTAGAATAGAAATGATTTGCTTCTAAATTTGACCAGCATTCCTCTGAGTGCTTCATGCAGGGAACCCTGCTATGAATGACAAGGACGACTGAAATAAACAGCTTTGTCAAACACTCCTCACTCCAGCAAAAACCTGCGCAGAACATGGTCACAGAACCTTAATGAGGATGGAAAGCTCAGCAAGGCCCAAGAATTTGGAACACTGTGAGGGAACATCACAATTTTATGTGAATTTAAGCAGGG
>NW_005061771.1:0-1120 GCF_000277835.1 Geospiza fortis
ATATTTTAATACAAAAATTATAAATAAATACATAACCATAACTCCTTAAATTAAGGTACTAATACATATAATCCCATATCTATATGTGCTGTATCCTATATTAACACCACAGATCCTGCAATACATTCTCTCCACATCCTGTGAAGAGAGGAACGTGCCCTTGCAGCACACACTGCACAATATATACAATTAAAGGAGTAATGCTCTATGCCTAGAGGTGTTATATATTGCAAATATAAAAGGCAAACTAATAACAGGCCTTTACATCTATGGACATATAAATCCTTAAATTAAGGCCCCACAGCTGGAGGTGAAGCTGTAGAACACAAAGGGAGCAGTAATAGAACCGAAATAAAACCCTCTAACACTGATAACAGCCAATATAACAACACAGGTTATCCATACATGGACGTAAAACCCCTAAATTAGGGCACTAACTATAGATGATGCCATAACACAGCACAGCAGCAGCTGTGGTTTATGGCAGCACAGCCACTCACCTTGGCAGAGTACAGCTGGGTGTAGGACACACCACATCCCTCTGCCGGGTGCTGGCACAGGTGGGACACAGAGCACAAGGAACGTTTACCCCTGTCCTTTACAGAACGGGATCTGTGCCTGTCCTGTGTCAGAACTTCATGCATCACGTTGTTGTTATTATTATAATCCTGTGTTGCACTGTACATTCAGCATTACTCACATGATAACATCTATCACTGTACATTTAGCACTATAATTAGCACTATTACATCATGATACATTACAGGACACTGTGTACAGCATTGAATGCTAGAGCTTGACACATCCCAGGCGTTGCATTGCATGGAGTGGGACAATTTTGGGATGATGATGTGACACATTCTTTATAGCACAGCACGTTCTCTGCGGCACAACACGTTCTCCCTCTACAGCAGGACCTGTTCTGTGTAGCACAACATGTTCTCAATAGAACAACACATTCTCTGTAGCCCAACACATTCTCTGTAGCACAGAGGTTCTCCATAGCCCAACCTGTTCTCTGTAGCACAACACGTTTTCAATAGAACACGTTCTCTGTAGCCCAACACATTCTCCGTAGCACAGGTTCTCCACAGCCCAATGTGTTCTCTGCAGCACAACA
>NW_005061772.1:0-1120 GCF_000277835.1 Geospiza fortis
TAATTGGGTTAATGAGAAATTTGGCTTTCTATTTCTGCTGTCTTGCAGATGCTCATAGCTTGAGATGGTCTAATTCCCAGGTTACACCACCCTCACACCTCCACAAGGAAGGGAATGCTGTGATAATGCGATCCATCTCTGTGGCTTTGCATACTTCATGTTCCGGGAACTAGCTAAGTAAGGTGAACAGTGGTGACCTTAGTAAAAAGCAGGTATTGAGCCATCTGCTGTGCAAGAGCAGACATTTATTGATTTGACCATATTTTCCCTGCTGGTGTACTAGCAGGATGTTCTCAGCTTGTGGCGCACTGAGTGAAATTTGGGAATGTAAAACTTTCTTAAACTATCTTAGGTTCATGACTTTAATTTTTCAAGACTTTAAAGTTCTTTTGACAACTGGCAGATAGCTCTACAATTTACCAGAAAAAGACCATCACACTGTGAAGAGACATTTAAGTGCATATTTTTTCATGCTAAAAATAAATCCAATTATCATTCTTTGTATCACAGCAGGCACTTTACAGAAAACTAATTTGTGAAAACAGAGACAAGTATGTCCACCAAGGAATATATTTTAAAAATCAATATAGCAAGTAGATGTGTATAACTTCACTGCATCTATTCTCTTTTGCTGTATGTTTTTTTGTCCCCATTCTGTCAGTCTGCAGTTTTAAACAAACAGTTCCAAATGCCACTGATATTTTTGCTTAAAAGACAGAATCTGTAACCCTTCAGAGATTATATTAATAGCTGCAGCACTTTGCTGTACGTGGTATTGCAGCATTTCCCTTACGTGCACAATCTAGGAGCACTAAATCTGTAATCACTAACCTTTCTTTTCTTACTAAAAAGCACTCTTAAATTAAATGATGTATTATTAATAAGCATTCTTGAAAATGGAACCTAGGAAAGTTAATGCACTTCATATTCTATTAAAAAGAATGAGCTGCACTGAATTTCTCTGTCCACCTGTTCTGGCATTACAATGCTTCCCTGTTTATTGGTCACATGATTGTTTATTTTAGCTTAATTTTTTGCTGTCGTATAGCTTATTCCTTTGCAAAAATATACACATAGGCAAAGGAATTCACGACCAGGCTGGATGGAGCCCTGAGCAACC
>NW_005061773.1:0-1120 GCF_000277835.1 Geospiza fortis
AAAAAAAAATCAATCCACAGGATGATTCAGACACTTGGATGGACAGCATGGACATGAACTTAAATGGCACAAAAGGTAAGGGGCTATTTTTTGACTCTGATTTTCTAGTATCTGAAATTTTGTAAAGTTTAGCCATGGTATATGATATCAGTAACTTCAAAGGCTGCATTTATGCAAATGAGATTTGTAAAGAAGAAAGCTGCTTCTTAAAAGCCTTTTTAATGCAAAAAATATGATGGAATATCTGGATAATTACTTGCCTTTATTGCCATTTGGGACATAGTTTTGCAATGAAAGTATAAATATCAAATTAATGTAGATTTTAAAATAGTCTTTAATGAGGAAGTGCAGGTGCTGTTAGAGCACTACTATGGATTTTTGGTGCTGCAATATTGTATCATGTAGCCTTAGTCTAAGAGAAATCCTGGCTTACACCGACAAAGTGTCTGGAATGTTGGAGAATATTGATTGCAGAACTACACTACCAATATCATTATAATTTATTAATTTTCATTGTATCACCTGAATGTTCTTTGTGCAACATGGGCACTTCATTTCTCATCCTTTCTACAACAGATTCAGATAAATGCATTATTCCATTCCCCACCTTCAAGGCTTTTATCACACCTCTCCATGATCTTTTATGCTATGCTGCTATAAACAGACACACTTTCCTGCTTCTCTCCTCTGAACATTTCCAAATGTTCTACAGACTTTATGAACTGTTGTGTCTAAGTTGTCCATGATGTCCAATCAATGCCATATTCAGTAAAGGACAAGAATTACATGTCTTAGAGTTACATATGCAAACCAGAAATAAATTCCTTTTTCTGTAACTAGATTGCTGTTGACTTATATTCAGCTTGTGAACCTTTCTAAGCCATTGATCAGTTCTGAGGAATTGTAGCACAGCCAGCTTTTTCTTTGTGCTGTTTCCGTGAAGATGATTATTTCTACCAGATTATTTCTAAAACTTGCTTTCACCAGTATGGATATTGCTTCCATATTTCTAAAGGTTGTTTTGAAGCCTGATCCTGCTTGGAACACACTCCTGACCCAGCTCTTCTTATGCAAATTGATTAGATGTAATCTCCAACTGCATGACTTAGGTCACTAAAAA
>NW_005061774.1:0-1120 GCF_000277835.1 Geospiza fortis
TTTATATTTATATTTATATTTATTTTTTACATACATGTACTCCAAAGTACATGGGCTGGTAAACTACAGCATCCCTTAACAGCCTGTAAATTCTCTCTTCCTTCCCCACCTCCTCACAGATACTGGGACAAAATGGGATGAAAGATGCAGTGAGAGCACCAGGCAGTTCTGTGTGTTTGCACCTGGAAAGGTGAAAGGCCATTTTATTGTCAGAGATTTTTGAAAGTGTGATGATTTAGGGAATATATTGCAGCCAACAAGCTGCCTTTGTCACTCACGGAGGTACAGCCATCCTTACACACAGTGCTGTGTGCCCAAGCTGTAAATCCCCATTCTGAGCACATCCACAGTGAAAAATGACATTTTGTGCATGGGACTTGAGGTTCCTGACTCTGAGGTAAATGGTTGGGGTGTTTTGGCTGTATCTGAAAATTTTTTGGTTGCAATAGTTTGGGTTTGGTGGGGATTTTTGTTTTATTTTTTAATCCTGCTGTTTATTTCTTTTCCCACCTGCAAACTCTTAATGTAAAGTATGACTTGTTCTTTTCCCATAACACTGGGCTATGTTTTGTTGCCCTTTATTATGCAGAGCAAGAAGGGTCCAGCTGAAAAGGTGAACAGCTGAATTTAATGTCAACTGAGTCAATAAGGAGAAGATGTTGAGATTTATGCAAAAAAGGGGTCAAATACTTCAAGTTTACAGCTGGTTTCTAAGCCTGACCCATAACCCCAGTGGTAATTAATGCCGCAGCTGCATTATGCAAGGACACAAACGTGCTGTTATTAGCAATTAATATCACAGCTGACCTGACCTTAGAGGTTCATGTGTGGCCTGAAGAGACATTTAAGAGCTTTGTGTTAGCAGCTGGAAATTTTATATATGTCACTGTGTAGAGTTCCAGTCTCAGGAAGACCCTGAAGGTGCTCAGGAACAGGACAATCATATTTGAATCTGTGCCTCAGCATCTCATAGAAATATGAATTAAAGTCTCTGCATTTTGGAAGGAAGGTAATGGGCAATGTAGGGGCAATCAATTTTACATTGTTGTGTAAAATAAACCCCAAAAATAAAACAGGCAAAAGGAGTAAAATGGTACCAAGCTCTGAGCAACTCTAGTGG
>NW_005061775.1:0-1119 GCF_000277835.1 Geospiza fortis
AAAAAAAAAAAAAAGAGGTTTTCTTTAGCCTCAAGAAAAGAATAGTAGGGGATCTTACAAAGAAATAGAAATACACCACACAGCAGGATCATTGAGGACTCAGCTTAAACACTTGAAAAATCCTTATGATAATAAGTATGATGAAGCCTTGCCATGACTTCCCTAGGCAGTCTTAATCACTGATGTCTTTAAGAATAGGCTGTATGAGGGCAGGTGTAACTAATCCCATCTCAGGATAAGGTGATGTGGGTTCCCATCCAAGCCATTTCTTCCATTTCTCATGCAGATAGCCTCTTGCAGAGTAGTTCACCTGAAATCATGATCAGTACTCTCCTAAAAAGGGAACATTTTCTGCCACTGCTGACATCTGTATGAAACTGAGACCTTTGTATAAAGACAGTTATATGAAATGTTCTGCATTAAAGGCTGTAATTACTGCAATGAACTTTTAGTATTTTTAGTGACGAGCTGTGATTAGTTTGATGTTCATGAATCATGCAGGTAAGCATTCAGACCTGCCACTTATTAAGAACACTAGCAATTTTTTCAGGACAAATTATTTTAGAGTAATTAATAACAACTCCAGAGAGCTACCAAATCTGCAGAAATGAATTCTTGGAGGGAAAACAATTACAGAACTAATAGACATCAAAACAAAAATCTCACGTGCCATGGCTGGATAGCAAGATTTGACTATCAATTTTTACTGCTTGGAAATGAGTTTTCTTTAAGCATTGTCAGAAATTATTTTAATTATTTCAGTTTATTTCTGGAAGTGGCTTTTAATATTCATCTATTTATTTAAAGGGCCATTCAAAGTAGTTAGAGCTTGGCATTGTCTCAATGAAAATCATGTATTGACTCCACTATGCCTGTGTGAATTTGCAAAAACCATCCTTTTTAAAACCCCATGATGTTCTTAAAAAAGGATAACTGTGATTTGCAAAGTTCAGTAACTGAAGCAAAAACCAGGTGCTTCTTTCCTGGCATTCAGAAGAAGTATAGCACATAATACCTGGTTTTTATTGGAGAAGTACAAGAGCAGTATGGATGTGCAAGTGTGCATGAACAAGTAAATCAGGTTGGCACAAGTGCCTGATTTAATCTGCTCCATTTTCA
>NW_005061776.1:0-1119 GCF_000277835.1 Geospiza fortis
GTAATTGTTATTACATGATCAGAATTATTGTACTCTGATTTCAAAAATGTAGAACTACCCATTTCTATATGTGTGTTATTTTGTAGAATACTATCAAAGCTACTGATAACCAGTGGGTTCAGCCAAGGATGAACTTCAGTGTGTAGTAACGTGGCTTTGTGCCCCAGCCCTGGTAATCCCTTTTGTGGTTAAGACACCCCTGCATTTTGCTGTTACACCAGTAACAGTCCTGGGCATTCCTTTTTCTGTGTCTGATGAGGAGAGAAAGAGGAAGGTTGTGACCTGAGATCCTAAACAGTTCAGTATTTAGGAAAAAGAGGTGGAAAATCTGTAAATCTGTATCAGTGTGCCTCAGTAGTAGAACTGATGGCTCTCCTCTTGTCTTCTCTATGCTGATAAATTTTGGAGTAGTGTGTGTTCTCATTGGAAAATGTGGGATGCTGCTGCTGTGTTCCACTGGACTGCAGTACATCTGCCAAGTGTTTTGTTCCTTCTGTGCAGGTGTTGAGCCAATGCAGGTTCAGGAGACTGTGGAGAACCACTTGAAGAGTTTATTGATCAAGCACTTCGACCCTCGGAAAGCAGATTCCATCTTTACAGAGGAAGGAGAGGTGTGCATGCAGTCCCTGGTGCTGTCCCTACAGAGGATCCTTCCTACACACCTTCATCTGATGGAGTGGTGAAGGGAAGGGAAATGGAATCTTCAAAGCTCTTTGGCTGAGGAACAACTGGTTTCAGAAAACCAGCTCTGTCTGACTGGAGTCCTCAGAGGTTTAGAGAGCTCGGAAATTTGGAATGCATCCTCCTTTGTAATAAAGCTCTGTAGAACAGCTCACAGGACTGCTGGGAGGTAAAAGCCTTGCTTTTTATGATCCTGACAGCAAGACATTCTTAAATTTCTTTCTTCTTTTCAGACTCCAGCCTGGCTTGAGCAAATGATAGCACACACCACGTGGAGAGACCTTTTTTACAAATTGGCAGAAGCCCATCCTGATTGTTTAATGCTTAATTTTACTGTGAAGGTACTATGCTTAAATCTAATGAGTAAGAATATCCATAGAGGGCTAATTGTTCTGGCATCAAATATTAGTTGTGGTCTTGCTTGTATCTTTTATGCAT
>NW_005061777.1:0-1119 GCF_000277835.1 Geospiza fortis
AAAAAAAAAAAAAACCGCAGAACAGCAGAAACCAAATTTTAGCTGTGCAGCACTGTATTCTGTGAATACAAAATGAAAATCTTGTTGCTGTTTCTCTTCACATTTTAGCATTGGAAGCTCCATTTGCTCTAACAAACCAGCCACAAGCAGTACTTCTGTCTAAGGAGTCCTATAGTAAAGACTAGACAGACTCCAAATTTATAAGCTCTGTAGATATTATGAACAGCATCCACATACAGAGAAAAGAAAGAATTGAAGGATGTTGTGGCATTGTGTTGCTGCTTGTTCTTGCTTTCCCCCCATTAAAATGGCACCCATTTTGATTTACAGCCTGTCAAGGTCACCCTGAAAAGTTGCTCCACCCTAAAGCATATTGACTGCTCTCCTCTGTTGGGTATAACCTGTGAAGTCACTGACATGTGAGACTGACCTGCCTAAACTTCCCAAGATTATCCTTGCTTAGGTGTGACAGTCAAGAGTAGACTCCTCTAATCATCAGTCTTCCCATGGTGACAGGGAGCAACATTGCAATGACATCAAGCCAGCTCCCCTTTGGATATATTTCTTCTTGCTGCATGGACAGATGTATTTCCAAACTGTTTGCATGCTCCCTGTTCACCCCTCCTTGCCTGTGGACAATACTTCAGAGGCCCACAAGGCCCTGCTGAGCTCAGCAACATGGAAGGCATGAGGGCATAAAGCAATAAGCCTTGATTGCAGTGGTCTTTTCCGTGCCCTTCATCCCATTGACCAGCATGACCATGTGTTCTTAGGCTTCCTTTTGATGATGTATTCACAGCAGCCCTCAACCCCCTGTAAGTGATGAATTCTTCTTGTATCAGCTGTTGATCCTGGGAATGAGGCCACCAGATTACAGCAGAGCTGGCAGCACCAAGGTGCCCTGGTAGAACCCAGCCATCCTGCTCACTCGGTAGCAGACAGGGTCTGCCAGTCCCTGCACAAGCTGTACACAGGCCAACAGTATGCAAGGAATGGCCATCCCTGTGACCTTGTTCATGAGTCCATGCTGCATCATATTTGACCAAAGACACTCTTGAGTTCTGCATGCAAAAATTAAGCATCTTGTATTACGAGTTTGCATGGCCAGGTTTTGGTAGT
>NW_005061778.1:0-1119 GCF_000277835.1 Geospiza fortis
TTCCTTCCTTCCCTTGAAACAACAAAAAACTTTGAGAAATTAAGCAGACATTAGGATGAAATGTAATACTATTAATTAAAAGAGAAGGAAAGAACCTCTGTTTCGTAGCACAAGTTTTTTTAACTGAAATTGACAAAGAAGAGGCACTGGACATACTTGTCAGAAGATGGTGACAACCCACTGATGTAGGCATGGAAAACTCAGCATCAAGATACACAAACAGTGATAAAACATGTTGTATAGTTGAAGGTGAATGCTTTTTGAGGTATTACCCAAAATCAGAGTTCAATCAGTTCTTGTAGGTATCAAAAAAGGTGAGTTAATCTCCTTTGTTTGCTTTCTATCACAACAGTATGTAGGACTTGTTTTGCAAAGCTTGTGCAGTTTTGCAATATCATACTCAAGGAAGATAACTCAGATTAGGATAGATTAAAAAAAAGAGCTTTTAAATGGAATGTACCACTGAACATCCTACCTCATAAATACGATGTGGTAAATACTTACTTGCAAACAGTCAAGTCACTCTGGCTTACTAAATTAGAACTCAACAGATGAGCTATAGGGTGGACAGTGCATCTTCAGAAAGCTGAATGCTCAGCATGGCAAAACAAAGTTTTTCCTGAGTCTCATATTGAAAATGGGTCTGGGGGTGGATGAATTCTGATTTAAGTTTCTATTTCATAATGAAAATTTATCAATGTTTTAGCTGAAATGGCAGCTTTTTGTGTTTGTAGGAGTGGGTTCTTAAGATTCATTTAGCCAAATTTAATAATGAATCAACATTTGAAAGCGAAAACCAAAAAACCCTATTGCTTCAGGATTTAAATTTTATATATATATTATATTTTATATATCTATATATGTTATAACCTGTGTAATGGGTTATATAGGGCTGATAAGGGCCTTAAAATGCTGCTTTGTGTTAAACTGATGCCACATGTGTCTGTTCTGTTATTGTGCACACATCATGAATAAAAAACAAAGAATTAGAGGATTTAAGGAGGAAACCCTTCTCCAAACTCAGGAAATTTGAAGCACACAAGGAAACTCCCATTTTTAATTTTTTTTCAGGGGCGTTATCTGGTTAATCTTTTCTGTGATCAAAAAAAAAAAAAAAAA
>NW_005061779.1:0-1119 GCF_000277835.1 Geospiza fortis
AAAAAAAAAGTAATATCAAGCATTGCCAAGTACTCTAAGTTAGCTTGCTGTCATAAATAGCAAAGACAAAGTTTGCAATGCAAAGCCATGTAAAGAATCTAAAATCTCTAAGCTCTAGTATTTCTGAAACTGTCTTAATTGAGGTTTTTCATGTTCACTGCTACTACATGCTTGAGGAATCTCACCAAGGAATTACATCAAGTCAAACTCCTCAATCTCAAAATATTGATCAGAGTCACTGGATACTAAATGTCCAAGAGGGAACTTTTTAACACCAGCAATTGCCTTAGGATGACAGATCAAAAATTACCCTTTCTCAAGACATTTTCTGTGTGGAAAAGGGCAACACTGCAGTTCTGATTCACAACATGGACAGTGGATGAAGAACTAAGTTTGTCCCAAGTCTACATGAAATCAAATGGAACATGAACTTGTCCATGAGAACCAAGCAACGAAATCAATGCAAACAGAATCTTCTGACTGTTATTTCCTCAACTAACACTACTTGATTGACTGGCCTATGATTCCCCAATGTCTTGGGAAATCTGAAAACTCCATTGAGTGGTCAAGTTGTTAAAATCCACAGCTCAGTGAACTAAAAAGTGTTTGAAAAAAATCATATTTCTGAAGAAAATCAAGTATTTCAATGGTCTTGAGACTAAAAAAATTAATTTCAGATTCAGATGTTTTTTATGAAAGATGGTAGGACAAAGGGAAAGTCACAGGAAAATGCTGAATCTGCAATCTTCTTTGGTGAAAATATTTCCAGAGATGTGTTCACATCTTTCTGCAAACACCCCTGATCCATGGAGTGCTGCACTGCAGACTGCACATCCTTCCTCTTAACGATGTATGCTCCACAGTTGGAAACAGAATGCTGACATTACTGATGTCCAGATAATATTCTGCACAAGTTAATCCTTACTGAACAAAAGAATACAAAGCCAATATCTTCCCTTGCATTAAGTTTCTCTGTGAAAGCAGCTAAAGAATTACTATGGATCTTCAGTGAAAACTCAAAACAACTGATCTATAAGAAGGCATCTGTGAAGATGCTCAGTGTTCTAAACTGAATAAGCAGACAACAGTCTGAGGAAAAGAATGACGAAGTACCCACTT
>NW_005061780.1:0-1119 GCF_000277835.1 Geospiza fortis
ACACCTGGGCACACCTGGATAAAACTGAGATACATGTGGATACATCTGGGCACACCTGAGTACACCTGAGCACACCTGGATGCACCTGGGCACATCTGGGCACACCTGAGCACACCGGACACACCAGGACAGAACTCTGACACACCTGAGCACACCTAGATAGAACTGAGATACACCTGAGCACACCTGGGTTACACCTGGGTTACACCTGAGCACACCTGGGTATTACTGAGATACACCTGGGTAGAAGTGAGATACACCTGGGAGCAGCTGGAACACAGCTGGAAACACCTGGGGTACACTTGAGCTGCACCTGAGTTACACCTGGACACACCTGAGCACACCTGGATAGACCTGAGATACACCTGGGATTGCTTTCCACACACCCAGGGCACACCTGGGCCATTCTGGACACACCCTGATGTACCTGGACACACCTGGGGCACAGCTGGGGGCACACCTGGGCACACACAGACACACCTGGGCACACCTGGGTAACACCTGGGCCCACTGTGGGCCACACATACTGGAGACCACACCCTGACACACCTGGGCCACACCCTGGACCACTCTGGCCACACCCCCAATCACCTGGACACACCTGAGACCACAGCTGGGGCACGCCCACACACCTGTGAGAGCACACCCACACACCTGGGCAGACTTGGACACACTCTGGCCACACCCGGGCCACACCCACACACCTGGGCACAACCAAACTCACACCTGGACACACCTGAGACACACCTGGCCACACCTGGCCACACCTGAGACCATTCTGGCCACACCTAAGATCACACCTGGGCACACCCTGGCACACCTTGACATACCTGGAACACACCTGAGACCACTTTGGTCACAGCTACACCTGGGCACCCCTGGCACACCTTGACATACCTGGAACACACCTGAGACCACTTTGGTCACAGCTGCGGCCCCACCTGGGCACACCCCCACACACCTGGGCACACCTGAGAGCAACATGGACACGCCCTGACACACCTGGGCCACACCCACCCTTGAGACCACACCCAGACACAGCTGGGCACACCTGGAACACACCTCAGACCACATTGGAGACACGCCCTGGCACACCTGGGCACACCCCCACACACCTGG
>NW_005061781.1:0-1119 GCF_000277835.1 Geospiza fortis
CAAAGCACTCAATGGCCTAAGCATGGATCTCTGAATTGACAGAATACACCAGTGTGTCAACCACAGCAAACAAGAACACTTCACAATGCAGGAAAAGCTCATTTCCACAGAAGACTGGATTTTTCCAAGTACTGGTCCCAAAGAGTTGGATTCATCATTATTAGAAAATATATGCGGAAAGGTGCACACACTTTTCATTCGCCTCTCTTAATAAACATGGACACTCCACTATACACTGGAATATCTCTGCTGAAACATTGTGTCACCATGAACAAGCAATCCCCCCAGAGAGGAAAACAGCAGAACAACCCAAAAATCCCTGAATCAAGAACAGCAGAATCTGTTAAATACAGTCAAATACTGACACTAAGTTAAGTTCTAAAGAGTACACTGGGCACAACCAGAGGAGTGGCAAATAAAAGCTCAGACAAAATAAAGGAGTGAGAGGGAACACCAAGTAAGAGATGAAACCTTTGTCTCAAGGGAATGCCAGAGAAGGGAAGCAGATCACAATTGACTCAAGCCCTGAAGGACAACACCTTCTCCACTGCTACCATTTCATCCCTAATCCAGCAGGCTGCACAACAGCCTCCCATCATCACCCACCCAACACAAAGCATCCCCACCTAATAATCACTTCAATCATGCCAGTCACTAAGAGAACAAATCATTATCCCTCTGCAGGGAATATCTGGGGAGGATGAAAAAATACAAAGGTGAGAAAGTTTAAGAACAGTTGAAATGTATCAAATTGAAATTAAAAGACATTTTCAAATAATCATAAAAGGAGAAGGGTAGCAGGCAAGTTAGTCCCAAATGTCAATCTTTTTAAGCCCTTTATTTTAAAGTGTCAACTGTAGCACAAAAGGCTCTTTTTACATTGCTTTCTGCAGTAACAGATTTTCTTACATCCAAAAAAAGCAAACCTCATCATTCTGGACCACCTGTGGCCTGTCCTGTGAAAGCAACAGGAGGTGGTAACCTTTATGCTTAAGCTTGGAAACATAAATAACACTTGCACATGTGGAAGAGAATACTGATGTTGTATTTAGGCCACAGATGGAGAACTGGCATCTCCTGAGGTGCATGTGGTGCACAGGGAAAAACTGCTGACTGGCA
>NW_005061782.1:0-1118 GCF_000277835.1 Geospiza fortis
TTTTTTTTTTTACCACACCAGATTTCAGTCAAGTCATTTTTAGTTGTAGAAATGTAATAGATGTCTTCTCCATTTTGACACCATTGAAAATGTGAATAGAAGAAACTGATCACATTTATATTTTGTCTTAGATATCTCAAAGTGCCTAGAAACTTATCTGACATATATATCAAAGTAAAAACAATACCAGAAAGTTTCAATCAGAACAAGAATAAGAAACAAAAGTCAAAATAAGTGTAAACACAAGAATGAGTCTGCTGAGGAGACATTGATAGGTTAGAGTATTACTTTCCTACTTTAATGAAACTTTCTTTACATAATTTGTTGCAAAACACGCAAAACCACTTCAACTAATTTCTGTCCATTAGTCTTACCTTCACAGCATGTACTCACCATTTGACACAGAGGCATGGAAGTAACACTGAGAAGGAAAACTGTTCTTTCTTCTCCTTTCATGGGATGTTTTAAAGCTGTTTGGTATCCCTTTGAAGACTAGAGCACCAGTTTACATGCTGGGTATTTATCACTGGTGTGGAGGGTGAAACACTAACTGCACACCATACTCCCTGCCCTTTTAAAATATTGATGAGTAACCATCTATGCAACCTCATAAAGTATTAACTCTTTAAGTGAGGAAGATCTCTGCTTAACAGCATAGCACAAGTTCTATGTGATTTAAATGCCACACAACTCAAAGAGTTTCAATCTGTTTATGTTAGTTCCATATCCAATATTAACACCTGGTTTTGAACCTCAAGTAAGCAGTATTGCTGTATTGATCCAGTCGGACAGGTATATAAGTTCAGTCTTTGTGATCGATGTGGGGATATTCAGAAATGAAGCTCACATCTTGAACTTCAATGCTTAATCATTTTATTGGCTTCCTACTATTTTCAGCTTCCATTTTATGTACTGCTTATCAGGTTAGCTCATGTTGGAACAACATTGCACCTCCTGAATTGCCATATCTGAATTTGAAGATAATGGTCTGCATTTCCCTGAATATTGCCCACTAGGTAGTCAGTGTGTGAAAATCTCAGACTGAGGCTGACTCATTTATTTTTTAAAATACATACTACAGATACCATATATATTTGGAGATCTAATGTATCTTTTTT
>NW_005061783.1:0-1117 GCF_000277835.1 Geospiza fortis
TTACACAGATAACAAGGTCCCATTAACTCAGGAGGCTGGATCATTCTCACTGGCCTAAACTTTCATCCCCTTTTTAAACTGCTCTGTATGAGCTTTGAATTTCATGAGACATCAAAGATGTTATCACCATGGTGCTCCCAGAAAGAATGATGGTCCAGGCTTGCTGTCATCACACTGTCATCCTCCCAAAGTGCCTGGATTGCAATAAATTACAGCCCTGCTCTGACTGAGGAAAGGCTTCTGTGTGCTCTGCTGAGGACAAACTCCTGCTGCAAGCCTGTAAAATGACTAAGATGGATGAGGAGGGCTTAGATCTGAACTCATCTTTAGGTCCTCCTCATGCCTGTAAGCCTGACTGGTACAACTATGTGCAGTGAGTGAGAACATTGGGTCTAAATTATGAAAACAGCTGCAGCAGAAGGTGGCTCTTAAATCTTCCCTGGATATCTGTGTACGTGTGCATGGAGCAGTCAGCTCCATCTTCCTGCTCAGCATCCTTCCAGACAAAGCTCAGGGAACTATTTGCCTCAGATTTGAGTGGAATTTGATGAGCAATTTCAGCCAAACTCTGGCATAAGGTGAATTTTGTAAGGATTTTAAGTGCCTGCTAATAAGTTTTTAACCAAGAAACAGATTGTTGTTTGCTATTTTTCATCAGTGTGTGATGGGCCATTGTGACTTTTTGGTATCTTTCATAAATGGCAGTGCCCAAGCTAAATACACTCATCCTGAATTGTCATTAAGGAATACCAGAGTAAGTACTGTTGTAGCCATGAGGAAAACCTTCAGCTGGTAGGAATAAGGGTTAAAGAAACATGAGCACTGAACAAAGAGATCCAGACCACAGCTGAGATGATGTCTGGGGGACCATGGGTTTGGGATCTCTCCTTACCAGCACAATTAAATGTCCTCATGGAGTTGAGCAGCGTCTGGGGAAGCCTGTGGGGATTGCCTTTTCATTTTAATTCAATTATTTCTGCACCCAGCCTGTTTTCTGCATATCACTGCCTTGCAAACTCACAAATTCCCTGTGCCCCACTGAACTCAGGGTCCTTTGTCAGGGAGCTGCAGCTGACACAAAACCAGAGCAGCATCCTGAAGTTCAGGGCAGGATTTG
>NW_005061784.1:0-1117 GCF_000277835.1 Geospiza fortis
AAAAAAAAAAAAAAAAGGAAGCCTATCTTTTCTTCAGACGCTGGTCAATTTATTTGTTTAAAAACACTTTGTAGGATTTTTTTCCCTATGCCTTTTTCAGTTTGGAGCACTGTGCAATGCCCAGGGAATCCTCTTCCTCTGTCTGTGGCAGTGGGTGGCAGAGCCTCTCTTGCTCTGGCAATGCTTGCTGGTGAGAGAAGGACTAGAAAAGCAGTGTGAATGGTGTTGGGTAGGCACTGCTGCCATCTCTGCTCCTGCCATGTGAGGAACGCCTCCAAGCCCTGCTCCATCTTTGGGGCTGGGTGACAACCACCTTCCCTGTCATTACAGGGGACTTGCACAAGACACTTGACTTTGATTTTCATCCATGTTTCTAGTTAAGTCCCTCGAGAGGGCAGTGTTAGAAATGAAACACAGCTGAAAGCCATTCCTTTTCTCTTAAATAAAGTCACCATTCCTCTCAGCTGTGGTCTGAGTGGTTTTTGGTGGACGTGGGGATGGTGTGAAAAGCTTCAGAGATTTTGTATTCTCAGGCATAAGAGCTGTCACCACGTCCTCTCTCACACAGCTCCTGGCACCTGATGACACCACTCATGTGACTTCTGTGCAGGAGGAGGAGAGCTGGAGCTGCACAAACCTGATGGGTCTGGCTGAGCTGGCAGAGCTGTGCAATCATCCCAGAGCACTGCCCGTGGCGACAGCTTTCAGTAAATCATGTGGTACTTCTAGGTTAGCTAGCATAAACTAGCAATAATCTTACAGCCCTGACAGACACAGTATCATTTGCAAGAATTTTCCAGGATGTCAGAAATCTGCTGTCTACCAATCAGCACACCTTCTATTCACCTGGACAAATGTTCCCTTTAAACTTCATTGTTTTCCAGCTGTAAGTCCTCACACCTGTGTCCACACTGCAGCTGAAACATCTGTTCTCCAGCTTTGCAGCTGGAAGCTGGAGTCCCCCTCTCTCTCTCTCTCTTTTCTAAATGTGGTGCAAAAGGTGTCATAGTATGTTTGGATTGGGTCTGAGAGAATTCTCATTATATTTCCTCTGAAATCTTTACTCCAGGACTGTTGTGGCCATCATGAACAGATATCCAATCTATTTCTTAGGGAA
>NW_005061785.1:0-1117 GCF_000277835.1 Geospiza fortis
TTTTTTTTTTCTCTTGTCTACTCAAAATTTTTGTTCTACCATCTTAAAAAGCTCATGTTCCTGTTCCTGGCTGAAGGCAGGCAGATACAGAAAGTTCCATATTGAAAGCAGACATACTGGGACAGACCTAGGACTCACCTGCCCATTAATTTCTCTCTGTGATGATCCCACATAGAGATCTGCAGGAGAAGGAACCAGGGATTTTCCTGTTCTATTCACACCAAGGTCTTGGCAGCCAGCAGTATCAAGAGTTTCTAGAGTGGAGATTATAGCTTGGTCTTGTCAGCACTATCCTTCAAGGTTATATTTAACCTCTTTTAGGATCTCATTTTTACATCTGGCTTCCACAAAAGCGAGCTTCACCATTTAAATTTTGTGCCTTATGGTAAAAGGACTGTAACAATTGCAGTTACAGCAATCTAATAGAAGGCATAGGTATATACTGAACTCCAGGGGTTTGGTTGTGAAGGAGCAATCAAGAAAGTCTTTTAATATTTCTTCAAATCAAAATCACCTTCAGCAGCACCATACCAGACATACCACAGAAAGTCTGGGCATGAGGTGGCTGCTCATTTAGCTGGGTAAGACAATCATTACACTGAACAAAAAGCAAGCTGGCAATAATATATAGAGGAGCAAATCAAGGTGGATTTGCAGAAATACTGCATGAGCAAGGACAAAATATGTACACTACCCTCTGAAAGGAGCTGAGCTCTTTTGCAAGGTTCAGCTAGAGATTGGAGCAGATGCTGCCTAATCAAACATGGGAAAAGAAAGCCATTTACACCGAGGACAAGGATGGATGGCTAAGAAATGTTATCTTCTCTAATGAACCCCTGTTGTTTTTATACTGATGATTAAAGTTTAGTTTCCTGGTAATTGTTACACACGTGCCCCTGTTTGCAGGTGGCTTTCAAGTACTTTCTGAGCACTCACAGAACTCTCCCTGCATGTTTCTGTAACATCCACCTGCTGAGGGATCCCCAACTCTAACCTCATATCTGCATTTCAACTTAAATTCCTTATTCTAAAAATTGATCAGAACAAAAATGCTGTGTGCTTTTAAGAGGGAATTAATGCAACAATGAGAAGCTTACAGACAGCTTAAAAGGAAACG
>NW_005061786.1:0-1117 GCF_000277835.1 Geospiza fortis
TGATCCCTGTGGGTCCCTTCCAACTTGAGATACTCCATGAGTCTGTGAGTCTTTAAAAGAGCTACATTAAAGTTAGCAGGTTCCTCCAAAGGAAGTCCAAATTTAACTGTATGTGTGTATCACCTGTGTGAAAGAGGTAAGAATACAGTAAGCAATTTAAATGTGAACAAAATATTGTTGATTCAGTAAGGATTACACAACAAACAGGACACAGACCCTGGGAAAAAGTCAGGTCCCACTGAAATAGAATTTAAAAACTTCAAGTATTAACTCCATTACTTGAAAATCAGGAGTTCATTCCTCCTGTACATTCATTACATGCAATATCAACAGCTCACCTCACTAGGCATACACAGAAATAGCTGTATTTCTAAAAGTATTCTGAAGTGGTCTGAAGTGATACACACATATAATACTCAACCCAAGAAAATACATGTTCAGCATGGTCTTTTTAAGCTTAGCTTAAATATTCTGAGCAAAGTGTACAAAAATGCTCAATGGAATAATTACCACATTGGTTAGTCTATATTCCAGCATGGAATGCATGTGCATTTGTGTTAAGGATATGAAATCAAAGTCAAAGGTCTACTAGTGACTGCCTAGTAGAATTGTACTGCTTTCTGTAGCTGACAGGGAAGCTCATCCTTTGTATCAAGATGAAGGGTAAACGTGGCCATCATTTAGAGATCATCTTTAGTAAGTGTGTGTACAAACAACTCTTTCTTGTTATCCCCTTTGGCACTTGTATATCTTAGCCAAAACCACAGCAGCACATATCTGTAATATTGCATCACTGCTGTTGACTGCTTGTTGACTGAAAATTACTGGTTTAAGCATTGTTAAGGACTTCTGTCCACTATAGAAAAACTGTATCAAGGAGCTGTGACCACTGAAGCCCACTCTTCCCTGAGTATGCCTCCTGACTGGAACTGGATTGTGAGTTATGCCACCTAACAGTGAGTCTATTGTCCAGTTATCTCAGTTTGGGGAAAAGTAAACAAGGCTGAGGGGAAGAATGTATGCACAAGGAAAGGCAGACCCAGCAGCTGTCCTGAAAACCAGCTCTGGCTGGATCTGGGGTAGGGGACGTCATAGCCCACAGACTCATTTGCTGAGG
>NW_005061787.1:0-1116 GCF_000277835.1 Geospiza fortis
TGTTGTTGTCCTTGGAAGTCTTCTCTGGTCCATTAATTTCATGTGCCGAAAGAGTATTTATTTGCTTATTTCAACTGAGTATGCCTAATAGCTGTCCCTCCTGTTAGAAAGCTGGAACTCACTGAATACACATTTTCCAAGGCTCCCTGTCAGGAAACTGTAAACTGTCTAATGACCATTATGTTTTGCAGCACAAATTTTGTAAAAGGCAGCAGCAGACACGTTAAACAGATTTTTTGGGGTATGATGGATTTTCAGGGTGAAGGATTAAGAAATTTTATGGTGCATTTAGAGATGTGAATATTATGCCATGTATAGATTACTGATTTCCCACGCCCCTCCATCTTTCAGCTTTGCAGATTAAAACTGCCTGTATAATTGCACATTTCAAAGATCCATATGAAAGTAAGCTTCCATGGAATTCAGTGCTAAAGGCTCAGACTTAAATTTATCAAGAATTAGCTTTTGTTACTATGGGAACATATACTTCATTTAGTCCTGAAAAGAAAATATACAAATTTATGGTAAAAAATAACACTATTAGTCCACTTGGTGGGGCAGGAGGCACTAGAAATAACTATGTAATCTGGGCATATAATATCTCCCTGTTGTATACAGCATGAGGACACTGGAAAAGAAAAGTCTCCTTGTCAGTTTATTGCTCCATCATAATCTTTTTTTCCTATAAATTCACATTTGTTTGCATTGTAAAATCACAAACTGCACATAAATATGTAGGACAGTCATTATTTGCCTTTATAAGGAATCACTGGGGACATCTATTAATTCTCACATGATTATTTCTTTGCCATTCATAAAGTTTTGTATGAGGCCTAGATCTCAGCATATTATTATTCAGCTAACCAGGAGTAAAGTAGAGAAATTTGCTGTTGCAATTGAGCTTATTCCTAGACACTATTAATATGAGTATGAAGTGAGTTCTGCTGCTCAATTCTGTGTTTGCTTCTTTGTTTAAGAGGCTTTTGCTGACTGTGAAGGAAGTGGTGGCAAATGTCTCACAAGTAGACTTTTCTTTTGTCCTTGGAGAGTGACATAACTGTGGAGAGATTTTTCCCTTCTCTTGGCTTCTGCCTTTCTCTAGGCTTCTGTCTCCCC
>NW_005061788.1:0-1116 GCF_000277835.1 Geospiza fortis
TCCTTCTTTTCCTATGAGAAAAATAGCAGCATCTAAAGCCATTAATTTGTTAAGCCTCTCATGTCACTGGGAACAGAGATAAATTTTTTGGCGATCACTTGGGATTTTCTTTTTCAGTGCCTCTCCCCATTTTTCCATCCCACTTTGATGGACATTTTCACTGGCTCAGGAATCTAAAGCAATTCCAGACAGATCAATTCCTGCTATTTTTAAAAGCTTGACTGTCTATGCTAGTGTCTCCTCTCATATATTTGACTTGGCTTGTAATGAAAAATACACGTGCTTTTGTGAATAAAATAGTCCAGAGCTTGTGGGGAAGGTTAAAAACAACCAAGGAATTGACTGGCTAAACTTCATGCTAGAACATCATTCTGTGCTTACTGCTTACTGTTATGGCCTCAGCATCTTGGGAAACAGGTCATGGTATTTTCCTCTTATTGTTTGTGCCTGCGATGGCTAAATTTTTATTTGAGTGCAAATAGTGTATTTTAAAGTCAGCGATCACTCAGTGAAAGGGAAGGTTTTAATGCATGCAAATCATTTTGCTAGAGTTGAAGATGAAGCCCTCCTTGCTGGTGTAACTCCTGTTGCCCTTCTCTTTCCCAGGGGGTTCTTAATCCCATGCAGGGCTTTCTCTTCACATTGGCTTTCTATGGCTGGACAGGATGGAGAGTGGACCTGAAATGGAGAAAGAGAGAAATACCCTGGGAATCTATGTCCTCATCAACCGTGGGGGAAAATGCCTATCCCTCACCAGTGAACTACCAAAGCAACATCCATGACTCCAAGAAGATCTCGACAACTGACAGCCAGCAGACCGACGAGGCCATCAGCATGTTGTCTGAAGGTAACACCAGCAGCGACGAGAGATTAACCAGAAGCTCTCCCATCTACCAGGGCTGGTAGTTCCTATGTGCAGAGCTGGATCTAACTTTTCCTGGATTTAACTTTTCACATTGTCAATACTCAGAAAACCACGTCAATGTGCGAATCATTGTGTACTCTAGAATTAGGTGTGTGCTCGGTGGCTTGATGTCATTTCCTGTAATTTGTGTGAGTGTGTGAGAAAGAGAGATATGGTCAATGTCTTCATTTCCTTCTAAAACATGTATAAAG
>NW_005061789.1:0-1116 GCF_000277835.1 Geospiza fortis
AAAAAAAAAAAAAATACTGAAACAGGAGATGGCAAGTAGTGAGGAAGCCAAAGTGGAGAGCAACAAAAATGCAGTAAGGAAGTGCAAGAGGCAGTCATACACATGACTCCCATCTGCACACTGTCCCAGAAAATGCTCCATGAAGTCAGTTCATTCATGGAAGTCCTTGCTCAATGACACCACTGACAATATGTTAACTGAGCCTTTCATGGTCTTGGCCCTGCTGGAACACAGCCCCAGCACCCACCATGACAAGACCTTTACTTAACACAGCCACTGCAGTTAACAGATAGAACAGGAAAATTAAGACAGAAATAAGAAGACAGCTATAATGAAGTACCTTGAAATACATGAAAATACTCTTTGTCTTTCACCAAGATGATTGCAGCAAGGATAAACTCTCAAAATTTGGATTAAAAATACAAAAAAACCCCATGCATGATGCATCCTATTAAGGTAGAAATCAGGAGCTAATTTTGAAATTGATGAATTGAATCAGTATTTCCAAAACACATTTGCTTCATTTTTATGTTACTGCTTTCAGATGTTACTGGTGGGCAGGAGCACATAACCTCTGAAAGCTGACTCTAACAGACCTCTAGAGTAAACTGAAATATCTAAAGCCCTAGAAGTACGTTACAAACTCTAAAGGCTCTACAACATAACTATATGTACTCAGTGCTATATATCTTTGAGCTTATACATTCCAATTTAAGTAAATCAGTCTCCCTTGCACAGAGATAAGGAAACTGAGCTGTGTAAAACAAAAATTATCAACCATTCCACTCGAATCTGTATTTAGTATTTGCTGTGTTGTGCTTTAATTGCTGAAACTGCCTCCACAAAAGCATTAAAAATCACCAGAAAAAATGCCATTATGAGGCACATTGAATGTTCAGAATAAAACTTAACCTTGAAAAATATTTACACCAGTTCTGAAGCACAAAGAAGTTCTAAAATATAGATGAATTACCAATATTTTGTTTCCATCAGGTATATGCAAAATGCTAAAAATACAAAGAACAAAAATATACTGAAACCATCTTGGAGCTCACCATCATGAACAAAACAGAATCTGTTGGGAGTTCAAATTTGTATGAGCAGAGAGGAAAAAAA
>NW_005061790.1:0-1116 GCF_000277835.1 Geospiza fortis
AAAACTCTTAATCTTGTCTTTAATATCTCAGATCTTTTCTTATTCTGCTCTTGAGATATACTTGTCTTTGTAACCACGTTGTCTAGTTCTCAAAGGATGTTTTTAGGAAGGAGGAGCAGGCTGGTTGGATTTTTGAGATGTTAATTTGCATGAGCAACTCAACACGTTTCAGAGACTATTCTGGATTGAACAATAGTTGTTGTTCACTCACATTCTTCACTATGTAGGGGCTTATTTCATACACTTCAGGTTCAAGTTTGGGTTGAGTTTGAACTATTTGAGTCTTAGTGTGGGTTGTATAAGGTCTTGCTGTTGTAGAAAGTGCAGCGTTTACTTTGAATTTAAATGAAAGTCTGATAGCATCTCGAGCCTAAAGGCAAGTCACTTCTACAGGCTGTATCAAGGTGAAATTACACTAATAGTCTGATTCACTTAGGCTATCACAAACTTGCTGGTGTTCGTATACACCAGGAGAGGTTGAGACACTAATTGCATCTGGTGTCTCATAAGCTGTCTTACTGATGATCTGGCACCCTACTTTGATTTCTTCTCTTCTGATCTCTTGAAGTATCCACAGTTCTTGTTCCTGCTATTCTTGCTTCTCATATACCTGATTTTCATGGATTACTACAGTAGATAGGTTTAAATCTTTTATCTCAGAAAGTTCTTCCATGGATCTAGTATACTGATTAAAAGCATGGGACGAAGGCTATTCAGCATCGCTTTGGACAGAGGTATTCTCTAGTTCTAAAACTTCAGTTATAATTACATACAAAACAATTTTGTAAATCAAAGTATGAACTACTCTCGACTGCAATATACTCATTTTGCTCAAGTAAGTTTTAGTCTCAGTTCATTGGCTCTTGGTGTCACTCTCCAAGGGGCTTCTGGGCCTTCTTCACTCGAGAGTGATGGATCTAGGTGTTCTGCTCCTTGATTTTGATTGCAGCGAAGGTGGTGAGAAGCACTTGGAACGGTCTTTCCCATTGTGGTTCCAAAGTCTTTTCTGTAAGACACTTAACATACACATAATCTCCAGGTTATATGTTATGTACTGGCTCATCTAGCTCTCTGCTCTGAGTTATAGCTATGTGTTTCTCAATTTCTCTGAGCTGT
>NW_005061791.1:0-1116 GCF_000277835.1 Geospiza fortis
AAAATACACTTGGATCACAAGAACTGTGGCACATATTACATTGCATTTTGCAGTGAAGAGCTCCCTTTCCTAAGACTGGGATCTCTCATCACCACATAAGAGCTGGGGTTGGTTATACAAGAAACCTCACATGGAAAAAAGAACATGAGAACATTCCCCCCAAGACTAGACATGGAGATTAAGTGTGTCTGAATTGACAGGAACATACTAATTTATGCCACATACATTGAGCCATCTTTCATTATTCCAAAATTCAGCTAGTAGGACATAGACACTGGATACACCTCTTACAAACAAAGCCATATTGTAGTCTAGATTTAAAAAAAAACTTGAGACATATGTCAAGACAAAAAGCAATTAATCTCATTAGATATGTTCTTCAAATAGTTATTATATAACAAGCTCTTGTCATCATGTCAAATGCTGAAAAGACTGATCTGAATAAAATGTGAGGCTTTTAAATAGCAAAAAAACTGTTTCACTTATGTTTTATTTGTTGATTGAGCTGCAAAAAGCAGAAGTACTACATGACGTGTACGTATATCTGAAGCTATTTGATTTGACTACTGAAACTTAACAATGCTAAAAACCTGAAAAGTTGTGTTTTTTCAACTTCTTTGAAGCTCACAGTTGCTGCTTTTCATGAACTGTTAATTCCTTACATTATTTAGAATACTCTCTCCACATATTAGAAAGCAGCGTTGGTTATGTAATAACAATTTATATTGATTACAAATGTCTACATCACCATTCTTATAATTTATGTGACAATGTATATCCTAAGCATTTCTAGCTACTTTAGAGATGCTATAAATGCTCTATACACATCCTTTCCTTGAAATGACCAAATCAGCATCCTGCTGTCATAGCAGCAAGTTGATTTTTGAAGCCCAGAGCAGGGAGGTGGCTGTGACTGAGTCCAGATAGGTAAAATTACCTCATCCACCCATCTGCTTCTGCCATGGAAAAGCCTGAGGAGTTTCTGTTCCTCCCACACCCCCTGCATCTCAGTCTGATACTTCACATGTCTACAGACTAAAGCTACAAAACCAGCATGATCTCAGCTATGTTCCTTCACTTCCAGTTCTTGGAGATCCCAATTGGTGGGAAAAAAAA
>NW_005061792.1:0-1116 GCF_000277835.1 Geospiza fortis
AAAAAAAAAAGCCTTAATGGTGAATGCATAAATGTTTTTGGAGTGTACAATATTCAGTGCATGCTTTTGTCTAGCCATGACTCTTATTCCTTCCTTTATTTTGAGCAGGTGTATCTGTGTCCTCACTGAGCTCCGAGAGTGACTATGCCATCCCTCCTGATGCCTACTCCTTGGATGGTGACTATTCAGAGCCAGAGCACAAGCTACAGCGAACATCTTCCTATTCCACTGATGGTGGAATCTGCTCTGTAAGGCTTGCACTGTAACTGCTGTGTTACACCTGCACAGGGGTGCAAACAGAGCCTTGGCCTTAAAAGAGAATAGTGTAACTACAGGATATTGAGTAATCCCCCTGCAGAGTGAAGCTCTAACAGACTGGGCTATTAGTCCAGCTGATTGGTATCAAAAGACACCATCTGATGCTTCAACAGAAGGTGCAATTTCTTTATGTGGTAAGGTAAAAGTATAGGTCAAGGGTGTATGACCTATATTGACTTCCTGTAGTTGTATTCTACTTTAATGATGACCTTACACTTTTTGGGCAAAATAAATTTGGAAATTCAGAGGAAGGAAGGAAAGAAACCTCACAACATGCAGCATTTAATTCTGTACTCTTCAATATAAGAGATCAAACAGACAAGGAACGGGAGTCTAATCATGGTGTAGAGACAGCCTTCTTGATCTCAAGGAATCTCACTTTTATTTGGAAAATCAGTGCCTTGGTAGGGAGAGAAATAAGTTTACAGAGCATCAAACAATCAGTGAAATTATCTTGGAGGGCTGCTATTAAACAAAGCAGAAAATTATGGGAGATGCAGCAAATGGCTGGGCTTGATTTCAGCACACTTTCATTTGTATTTTGAGAGATGCAAGATGACCTCCTCTCCCCTTTCCTCTGTCCTCCAGGAACCCATGGAGAAATCAGGCTACTTGCTGAAAATGGGCAGCCAGGTAAAGACGTGGAAAAGACGATGGTTTGTTCTCAGAAACAGACAAATCATGTACTTCAAGTCCCCGGTAAGTCACTGGGATATATTTCCTCCCCTCTAGAGGCACAGAGAAATTTAGTATACTGAAAAAACACTTTTGGTTAGACATGTCACTGTTTTGAAAAGC
>NW_005061793.1:0-1115 GCF_000277835.1 Geospiza fortis
AAAAAAAAAAATATTTTTCTCTAATGCAGAAACAGCATCCTGAAAAAGGAATAATGCATATTTGTTCTACTGGACTTTTTAAAAGGGTACTTATAAAATATTTTTGCATAAATTAACTTCATAGTTCTGTACACTTGGAAGGACAGGATTAGCAGCTCCGTTTTGAGTAGTATAAGTGTTTTCAAATTTTAGATTCTTTCAAAACTTTTAAAATACCTATAGCTTTCTTCTTTACTGTGATTTGGAAGCATGGGGGACATTGAATAGAATTTTAAACTAATTCTTACCTCTTTCATTGTGGCACTTATGGCTTGGGATCTTTTGCCTAGAATCAGTTACAGGAACAAATTGTGTTGGAAAATAATGGTGCATGCAGCAACTGTCTAGAAGAAATTTGTCCTTTTTTTTTCCTCACTGCACCTATGTCTAGCTGAAAGCAAAGTACACAAGGTCGTGTTTCCTTAAAGAAAGCAGAAGACAGTTTCCTTACTTGCAGTTTCCCATTTTCCAACCCATACAGAATCCATGGAGCTCTTTCATAAGGCAGCTCTTAGCCAGTGTAGTTCCCTAGATCTTCTTTGGTACCGAAGCTGGATCATGAATTTTCTTCCCTTCCAATTCATTCCTGCCTTCATGTCACAGCTCTTCAGCCTTGCAGTAGTGGGAGCCCTCTGCAATTTACTTTCTTTTTTTTGATGGGTTCTATGAGGCAGCTCACAGCACAGCCCCCAGGCTCTCCTGGAACAAGTGGGTGGATACTGAGCAGGAGCACCTGGGCAGGAATGACCAGTGGGGGCATAGATGGACTTTCTCCAACAAGCTTCATCACCAAAGGAAATGCTTCATGGAACAAGGGCTGTGCTCTCACTTTTTACTGTTCTTCCTCTGCTTTCTGATTTCTTCAGCTCATGTTACACACACAGCACATTCCTGCCTCCACAGTTACAGGATGCCTTAGTTGCTGCATTTACACTCAGTTTCCAGAAAATCTCACCTCTCATATTTTAGCAACTGACTGGAATTATACTCAGTGTGAGATCTTTACAATGCCTTCCTTTGCCTCCGATTATTTCACTGCCCAGTTACTGCTCTGCTCACTTTTTGTGAGGTCTGCG
>NW_005061794.1:0-1115 GCF_000277835.1 Geospiza fortis
ATCTTCCTTGCCTTGGCACTCTCCTTGTTTTTTCTGTCAGCCTTTTCCCCTCCCTTCCTCCTTGCTATGTCTGCCTTTCCCCTATCTCTCACTCAGCTCCTCAGTGAATAAAGCTAACACTCTTAGAAAGATCCATGTTTATACAGTGATTGTCTTAGCTTAGAGCAGTGCTACTGGGCAACATCATAAATAAAACACTGTTACAGGGCACTGTTAGACAATCCATATCTTGCTATTTCCTAAACTTGTATGTGTTTCTCTCATTTGGAAAATTGTTTTACTCCTTGTCAATGTTTCCAACTGTTCTAATTTTGTAGGTTTGGAATGATGCTGCTTAAGGCTTTGCCTCACTATTGCACTGATTTTAGGGAAACTTTAGAATTCGAGACTGAGCACTGCAATTTCCAGCAATGATAAAGTACTTCTGTGTGACCTAATGTTTTCTGTGGTAACTAGGTGCTCAGGAGAAACATCTGCATCAACACCAGGAACAGCAGTGCAGACAGACCAGGAGCTGCTGAATGATCCTTGAGACAGCTCCACTCCCAACCTGGAGCATTCTGCACTACGTGCCCAAGCTCCCAAGGAGCTCTGAATGCAGCTCTTGCATCTGGGTACTAATGGAGAGGAGAAAATGATGTAACTGAACTTTGCCAACCTGTTACACAAAGTCCTGATGGAAGGAGGCTCTTTTATACCTTCTCAGCCTTTCTTAAGTGTACATGAGCATGCATGGTTAACTCTCACCTAGTGAAAGAGGAACACTGCTGTCCTTGTGGAAGGAATCCTGGCAAATGCCTACTAGAACTAAGGCTGGGAGAAACTGCTGCTCTGATGGTTTCTGTGGTAATTTTGCAATTGATCTCAACTGCGTGCGGATTTTCTTCTTTGGTTAAGATAAATGAGGTCTGTGGAAAGTTCTCTGAAGGTGACAGACATTTTATGGACAAAATAGATTTTGCAGACTGTATTTGGGTTTTTCAAATATTTTTCTGACATGCGTACTAATTTACTAAATTAAACTGCATTAAAAATAAATCTGCTTATATACATACTAATGTAATTTTTAAATAGAGTATTACCACATATTAAATTACAAAGATAGCCTTCCTGTG
>NW_005061795.1:0-1115 GCF_000277835.1 Geospiza fortis
AATATTCCAAATATCCCAAATATCCCAGAAATATCCCAGAAATATCCCAAATATCAAAAACATCCCAAATATTCCAAATATCCCAAAAGTCACAAATATCCCAAATACCCCAAAAATCCCAAATATCCAAAAATATCCCAAATATCCTAAATATTCCAGATATCCCAAATATTCCAAATATCCGAAATATCCGAAATATCCCAAAAATATCCCAAAAATCCCAAATATCCCAAAAATTATCCCAGAAATGTCCCAAAATATCCCAAATATCCCAAAATCCCAGATATCCCAGATATCCCAGATATCCCAGATATCCCAAATGTTCCGAATATTCAAAATATTTCAAATATCCCAAATATCCCAAAAATCACAAAAATATCCCAAATATTCCAAAATCCCAAAAATATCCCAGAAATATCCCAAAAATCCCAAATATCCCAAAAATTATCCCAGAAATGTCCCAAATATCCCAAACATCCCAAATATCCCAAATATTCCAAATATCTCCAATATTCCAAAAACCCAAATACTCCAGATATCCCAAATATCCCAGATATCCCAAATATTCCAGAAATATCCCAAAAATCCCAAATATTCCAAATATTCCAAATATCCCAAAAATCCCAAATATTCCAAATATCCCAAATACCCCAAATATTCCAAATATCTCCAAAATCCCAAATACTCCAAATATCCCAAACATCCCCAATATCCCAGATATCCCAAATATTCCAAACATCCAAAATATTCCAAAAATATCCCAAAAATACCCCAGAAATACCCCAGAAATATCCCAACTATCCCAAACATCCCAAATATTCCAAACATCCCAGATATCCCAAATATCCCAAATATTCAAAAAATCCCAAATATCCCAAAAACCCCAAATACCCCAAATATCCCAAATATCCCAAAAATCCCAAATTCCCCAAACATCCCAAATATCCCAAAAGTCCCAAACATCCCAAAAATCCCAAATGCGGGCGGGAGGGGGAATTGGGGGGCAGAGAGCTCCCCCCGATGTGAGGGCGGCACGGCCGGGGGATCCATCGGGAACGGGGGGTGCCCGACCCTATGGAACGGGAATGGGGTTGGGAACGGGAACGGGATTGGGA
>NW_005061796.1:0-1114 GCF_000277835.1 Geospiza fortis
GAAGGAACCTTTAAAGATCATCTAGTTCCAACCCTTGCTTCCATGGGAATGTGCTGCTTAAAGGCTCTGGGGACTGCCTCCTTTCCCTAGTCTAGCATAGTCTGTCTAGCTAAACAAGCTGCTGGAGACGCCTTTGTGACTCATTTCTGATGGAGGAGAAATGTGTTCTTCCAGGAAGAGGGAGACTAAGATGGAACAGGAGACACAGTAGCCCAGTTCCTGTTTGGAGGAATATTAATTGCATTTCTTGCTGGGATATTATGGTTATATTAATTGAGAATTGAAATATTATTTTAGCTGGAGTAGGCTTGTTTTAATTCAACTCTTCAGAATATAGCCCAAATTCACTCTTTGATATTTCTTTCCTACCATGGTGACAAGAGAACTTCTAGGACAGTTTGTTTACTGTTTGTTTCAGCTATTGCTGAATTTTATGAGCCAATACATCTCACTTTCAGATATGCACACTTCAGTAGAAAGAACTCCACTTAAGGGCTGAAAGGCATGTATCATGTCAATAAAGACAATATTATCACATTAGATATTGCGATGAAACATGTACATACTTAATGATTTCTTGCTGGCTTCTGGACCAAATTCCTATCAGGCATTCATGTCTCTCCTCATGCTCACTGTCTCTTTGTTTCTGCTGCTATCAAGCAACACCATGCTTAATAGAAATCTTCTGCCTCTCTGTTAGCAAGTAATGGCTCTGTGAAATCTGGCTTGCATTGGATAAAGAGAATTTGGGGGACTGCTTTTTCATTGTTGAGGTAAATGCTTCCTCTTTGATCCAACATCTGCCCTTTCTGCTGCTCACACTGCAAATTGATGCAGATCTAGCAGAGGGATGGGAGACATTTATAGGGCTTCCTGTTATGGAGTAATTTGGAGAGCACCATTTTCCCCTGCTCACTTTTTGCCTTCAGCAACAACAATCCAATTCTTTGTGTTTTCGACTGGAAGACAATTCTTTGTCTCGCCCTTCTAGTTCTCCCTGAAGGCTACAGAAAGAAAGAAAACAAATAACCAAGCAATGAAATCATAAAATAGTCCCCTTTACTGTTATCTTTCCAAGAACAGTGAAGGCATTAAAGTTCTAAAACCTTTTTTT
>NW_005061797.1:0-1114 GCF_000277835.1 Geospiza fortis
AAAAAAAAATAAAATATGTGGGCTCCAGTTTTAGCAAGTCTGCCAAAATGTTGTGAATATTTAAGGGTGAGGAATGACTCCTGCAGAGCTGTTCTACTCCAGGAAACATTTGACTATACATATTTAACAATCTATTAGTACAGTTGTATAAAAACCTTTAATACATATTTAATCCTTTATGAAAATGGTTCTTGACATGTGAGAGGTCAGCTTTTTGCAGTTGTTTTTCTTTAAGTTTTTAGTGGGTTTGAAACCCTTTTTGAACGCTTTTTCTCACTGCAGTCTGCTCTCCCTCCTGTTACCCCCTGCCCTGTTTGCAACGTCATGAATTAAAGCCAGGAGGTTGGCACTAACGAAGGGCTTCTGCAGAACGAACCAGCCTGATTTCTTTAAAACATTCCATATGATCATTTTCAAACAGGAGAAGAGGGTGAGAGTTCATCCCTGTTCAAGAACTCGGATAGAAGTTCTGCCTCATGCTCTGCTGCTTATCATATTCATGCCAGCAGAGACCAGTGATGATTGCAGTGCTCTCTCTGAGTTCTGACACACTTCTAATTATAGCATACACTGCTGTAAACTCCAGAGGTGATAATGAAGCCCAGACCCATGTGTCAGCAGAGCTTTGAAAGGGTAATGCATTCCTGTTCTGCTCTACTGGTCCTTATTTGTATGTTTGCAGGCACCTAGACTCCAGCAATGATGTCTTGCTTGTTTTCACTGAGCCAAGAGGTGAAACATGCAGAGCAGTGGAGATGAGTAATTTTATCAAGGTAATTGAGTATTAACTATTTGCATGTCCTTTGAGAGATACACAAGGAGAGGGGCAAGGGCAGGAAGATTTTCATACAAGACTTTGTATAAACTTGTTGCCTAGAGAGTGTTGACAGGTCTTTAGCACTTTGCTGTCTGATGACAAACTCTTTCCACTCCTGAGCAAGGGGTATAGGGAATGACTGACCCCTGCAAACCAGGCTCACTTCTACAGCACAAATCAGCATTGACAAAGTCAGGATGTGCACAGAGTAAGGGAGGGACTGTGCTGAAAATGAGTTAGAAACTTGCCCTAGGAAGCTCTTGGTGAGTGATGAAAACTTTATTTTCTTTTTTTTTT
>NW_005061798.1:0-1114 GCF_000277835.1 Geospiza fortis
AATCAACACAGAACTAGTTCACCCCCTTCAATCATAACAGAGCTTTCGCTCACAATAATGAGAATATAGCCGGCCTGTCTACTAAACAGAAGTTAGTATTTGGTTAGTAGTACTACTCTAGAAGTAATTAGAATAAAACAGACTAGGTTGAGCCTTCTAACCATCCTCCTTTTTCATTTTACACATAGTATTTGATATGCATGTAGTATCAGTTCTCCATTAGGCATATTTGCCTTGACAGGTGAGGCAGTCAGAGTCAAAACGGCCCTCAGAGTATTTGGGTCAGTACAAGTCTGAACTACCCTTGTGAAGGTACATGGGTAACTCAGGCCGTTTGACAGGAGATTCCAAGTGGCATGGTTATGTACACACTCACAACAGCCATCCACTCAAACCTAGTAAAACAAAACCACAGCCTTTCCTCAAAAAACAACAATTGCACACTCTTCAGGAATGTGAAGAGGTGACTATTCCTTGATAACTACTACTAATATTTTTAGAGTTGCACAATATAACTATCCTGGGAACTATGACAACATTATCATATACTCTCGGTTCCAAAACAGCAAAAAATGTCATTATTAACTGAAATAATCTTCCAGACTTCTAATCCTCAATCACTATTACTAATCAGTAACAATTATTGCTGTTACTGCATATTCAGGCCCTGCCTTGTGAGACCACATCAATAAAATATCACCCCCAACAATAAGCCCCACGCTTCTTTTCATGTAAATAAATATGCACTGTCTTGGTCTATATCTTACTGCCTAAGTTAACATTTGCTTGTTCAACACCAAGAGGCATTTTCTAAAAAGTCTGAATTGCACTCTGCTGGGAAGTAGACCTTTATGAACAATCTTGTGAAACACTATAAAGCAATGAAAGATGTGATCTTTCCCCTATGATATTCAAGACCTGACCAAACAAAAAAGACCTAGTAATGCTTCAGAGAACTGCTGCCTGAGACTTCCCCAGTACCAGAAACATCATTCTTCCAAAACAAGCATGCCTGAAAGTTCTCATCTGTGTGCATCTTATGGATCACTTTTACTGCCACAAAACAACTGTACTCCTATCTGGTAGCTTGCTAAATTCAACCAGTCAGCTAGGC